>NW_025776794.1:0-90995 GCF_021130785.1 Homalodisca vitripennis | reverse complement strand
AGTTTAGTGACACAAGGGTAAAGTATCAGAAACTAGTTAGTATCAAAGGGAGGTGCGAATGATACACCAAATGTTTTTGGGCCTTTACAGCAAGAAGATGTTATATATGATAATAATTTTCAATTATTAATTTAATTACTTTAACACTTTGCTGCATAGAAATGTGTTACTAAACCTGATGACCACTACATTTTGAGGCTTGAATATTAGTTAGAACGTAAGTTAACATGACGCGATTAGCTGTGAAGATTTATATTGAATAGTATCTTATGGTAACTTAAACTATCTCTTGAAATTCTAGTAAAGGCAATCAAACTGGCATTCTTTAATTTCTTGCAATGTAAATTATCTGACTCTTACCTTTTTATAATACGAAAAATAATATATGTTTTAACGGCATATTACTCTGGGGAAACAGAAGACGTACACAACCTTTTTCTACCTTAGCCTATATATAGACTAAATTAGTTTATTTTCAAAAGGTTTTCGAAGGTTATAGCATCATCAATAAATTTTGATGCACTTAAGTTAATAACGATCGTTCTTGGTATTTTTAAAAATCTATATGTTATAAATTGCCTGTAACGGCTAAATTACAGCGTCAAAATTTGATTTCATGCAGATTATCGATACAGCGCCAATTGAATTTCCATGTTTTTGTCTCTTCGCAAAGCTCCTGTCTCGGCACTGGTAACTGTCCACCCCATACCCTTTTGGTTATAATACCAATCACCCTAAAAGTTTATATATTAAATACAGAGTAAAACTTTATTTACATAAGAATTTGAGTTCAAAATAACGTTGTTATAATTTCGTAAAACATCTTGTTTTTCTCTGTTTATCTTTATTATTGTTTTATTTCGCTTGTACTAAGAATATATCATATTTCTGTATATTAGTAAGTTATATATTATGAACATACACACTTTTACTGATAAATAACTTTATTTTGTTACTATTTTTTAAGTTAGTTTTTTTCAAAGTATCAACAGTACAATACCAAAGGTCCCACAATCAATGAATATTACATGTCAATATTTATATAATTTAAAAGATTTAAGTAACAGTTAAAATTTTATAAACTGTATTTTTATTTTTAATCAGATGTAGAAAACGTATTTTCAGTAAAAAGTAATTCAAATCAATCTTAATATTCACTTAAGTTTAATGTCACTTTGACAGATACAGTTGAGAGGCTTTCAGTCAGGACACGATCATAAAATAGTGGATATTAAAGTTTCATCGTCAAAACCTTCATTCTCTTGTATATAATGCTCTTATAATATCCGGAGACGATATTTGCATACTTCATTAAATTATGAATTATGTACCAGATGTAAGTAGCAGTTCTATATATTAAAATCAAACACACACGGGTAAACCTTTTATTAATTTTAATAATAAAATTATAAATCATAATCTTTACTTCAAAAAATTGCAATCTCATTTTATTTTCATTATTTTCAATCTAATTTACAAAAATTATTTTCCGTGGTATACTGTTATTTTTATATTCTGTCTTTGTAATGTCTATATTTCAAAAAATTAAAAAATATTTTCCTTCAACCTATTGCTTTAAGAGTCATAAACGCTGTTCTTCAGCACCTAAACTCTTCCACTCAATCTATTTTCCATTTTGAGAATACGTTTTTCGTGTTTCTGCTTTCATGCATACTAATACAATTCAATATTTTCCAAAATAACGCACATTTTCTATAGTTCTGTGATACAGAATCAGTTAATTTTGTTTATAGGCGTAATCACCATACAATAAATGTGGCAAGAATAATAATTAAAATAATTTGTGTACATTTAAACAGATGATAGTAAAATGTATATTGTTATTCATCTGGCAATGTCAGTTACACTTTATAAATGGTCCTAACAAAATATCCTCCGACGGCATCACTATTCACTTTTCTTAGTTCGTACATTATCTATGTATCGAGCCAACTGAGGAATTTTTCCAGAAATAACCATCAACCAGTAGGTCAGAGCGGTTTCCATTCGCTAGTGAGGTTTGAATTTAGTTGTTCTTTGGGAGAATAAGAGTATTTAAAGCCAGAAAGTCTGTGATCTGTTTAGTTTAGTGTTCGTGTAATTCGGCGCACATTCATATATATTGTATTCATTCGTTCAATCATTAATTTTAATCATACATGCAAAAGAGAGACAAAAACTTTCATGTTTGCTTCCTTTCTTTACAAAGACGAAGGATTGTAATTCTTTTTTCTGCTTTATACATAACCTATTGCCTTTCATAAAGTTAATCTAACATGAATCAAAACATTGAAATGTATTTCAGTTACCATCAATCATCTTAGGTGTCTTTATTGTCGATAATGTTAAAGCACAATAGGATTGCATAGTGCTAAAAGGAAAGAATGATTTTTCAAATTCAGCACAATCTCACAAAGCAAAATATAGTAATATAATTGTAAAATACTTTGAGGTTATTCATTGCTTGAATGGAAAAACGAAAATGATAGATATAAAGTTTTATACAGATATGTCAAGAACCTGAACAGTTAACATCAAATGAGAGAGCAATGGTAGTTACGAGAGGAGAGACACAAAGAGCACAACTCTATTCTTCGACATGCTGCCTATTGAAGCTGGCGGTATGTTGATGTTTATACAGATTTGTTGAGAACCTGAACAGTTAATATCAAGCGAGAGAGCAATGAATAATTACGAGAGGAGAGACACAAAGAGCACAACTCTATTCTTCGACATGCTGCCTATTGAAGCTGGCGGTATGTTGATGTTTATACAGATTTGTTGAGACCTGAACAGTTAATATCAAGCGAGAGAGCAATGATAATTACGAGAGGAGAGACACAAAGAGCACAACTCTATTCTTCGAACATGCTGCCTATTGAAGCTGGCGGTATGTTGATGTTTATACAGATTTGTTGAGAACCTGAAACAGTTAATATCAAGCGAGAGAGCAATGATAATTACGAGAGGAGAGACACAAAGAGCACAACTCTATTCTTCGACATGCTGTCTATTGAAGCTGGGGTATGTTGATGTTTATACAGATTTGTATGAGAACCTGAACAGTTAATATCAAGCGAGAGAGCAATGATAATTACGAGAGGAGAGACACAAAAAGCACAACTCTATTCTTCGACATGCTACCTATTGAAGCTGGCGGTATGTTGATGTTTATACAGATTTGTTGAGAACCTGAACAGTTAATATCAAGCGAGAGAGCAATGATAATTACGAGAGGAGAGACACAAAAAGCACGACTCTATTCTTCGACATGCTGCCTATTAAATCTAGCGGTATGTTGACGTTTATACAGATTTGTTGAGAACCTGAACAGTTAATATCAAGCGAGAGAGCAATGATAATTACGAGAGGAGAGACACAAAGAGCACGACTCTATTCTTCGACATGCTGTCTATTGAAGCTAGCGGTATGTTGATGTTTATGCAGATTTGTTGAGTACCTGAACAGTTAATATCAAGCGAGAGAGCAATGATAATTACGAGAGGAGAGACACAAAGAGCACGACTCTATTCTTCGACATGCTGTCTATTGAAGCTAGCGGTATGTTGATGTTTATGCAGATTTGTTGAGTACCTGAACAGTAATATCAAGCGAGAGAGCAATGATAATTACGAGAGGAGAGACACAAAGAGCACGACTCTATTCTTCGACATGCTGTCTATTGAAGCTAGCGGTATGTTGATGTTTATGCAGATTTGTTGAGTACCTGAACAGTAATATCAAGCGAGAGAGCAATGATAATTACGAGAGGAGAGACACAAAGAGCACGACTCTATTCTTCGACATGCTGTCTATTGAAGCTAGCGGTATGTTGATGTTTATGCAGATTTGTTGAGTACCTGAACAGTAATATCAAGCGAGAGAGCAATGATAATTACGAGAGGAGAGACACAAAGAGCACGACTCTATTCTTCGATATGCTGCCTATTGAAGCTGGCGGTATGTTGCTGTTCATTACATCGCTTTTCAATTGCTTCCATCTGCTTATTAAAATTTTTTAAGAGGACTAGATAAGTTCGTGTTTGAAGTCATTGAAGGTTTTATACAACTTTTAATGATTTTTTTACAAACATATAAGAAGGAATGTTAGTAGTAGGCTACACTATTTTTAATATTAAATTAATATACTTGATTTATGCTTGTTTTTTTATAAAGGTCAATGTTAAATGTCAACTGAAAAGGTATTCGTATTCAAATAATTTTTGTTGTTACAATTTTCAAACCTGTCAAAAACCAACCATTTTAGTGTTTAACGATTTTTGAATTTATAAATATAGTTACGAAAGTAATTCTTCTTTCAGATTGAGATTAAATTTACCATTAAGTATTAAAATTGAGAAAACTTTCGAGCAAAATTTAAAAATTTTTTATAGTTATAAAAACCGTTTTCGGTCTTCAACCAATATTGTTTTAATAAATACTTTAATTAAATAATAACTGTTTAAATTTTAATCTTATTAATTCCTAGAGTAGTCAAAACCTGTTACCTGCAACACTTAAATTTCTTCTAGTTCTAGATTAAAATTTAAAGAGTTATTATGTTTTCTGCTTTGCTTTGTAAAAACACTAATAAATTACGATTTTTATTATTACATTAAAAAAATATATTTATGTTCGTACATATAGTTACGTACATTTTATGTTATGTGTTTAAAAATATATTATGTTACATTATGCTAGTTTTTACATCATTATGTTCATACATAAAAATAAGTTTATAACATGATTTTATATACAGTAAATAGAGAGATAATGAGTAACTAAAAATTTTCGAAGAATTTTTCTATGTACTGTATAGACTATTCATAATAAGTACAGAATATTCCGTCTTTTATCATCATGTTTGTATGTTGCCTTTTCTAGAATTTCAAACTCTTTGTTAATATTTGCTATTTATTTATTCTCATATTTACTCTCAGTGTATCGTAGCTACCAGTTTCTGATATCACTCGAAAATGTAAATACTTCAGCTATGTACAGCTCCCGAATCTGAAAGTCTCTAGCCTCTGAAAGCTGCTGATTCCAAGAAGGTCTCGGCCATTCTGGTGGTTAGCAGTCTCCGAATTTAGACAGCTATTAACCTCTGGCAATCCCCGGTATTAGTTTACTTACAGATTCTGGCCGATATCAGTTTCCGTTAAACCTCCGATTTTTGGCAGCTCCTAGCTTGTGAGAGCTCTCAGCCTATAGGACATTCCCACCTTTAGCAGGTCTAGCCCTTTCGCAGTTCCTTACAGGTTTTTAGTAGTAAGCTTCCTTTTCCAGTTCTCTAAAATCCAGTTCCAGTTTTCAGTGATAAAAATTTGTACTGTTTTCAACAGTTCTTTTGAAATGTACGACGGAGACAGGATAGAGAGGATTCGCACATGCGCAGTGCCGTTTGCTCAATCTTGTCTTGTCATTTCGAGTAGTCATTTCATGTGTAATGTCTTGAAAGTGTTGTGAAGCACTCCCATTTAATACAATGTCTGAGCAGTCACTGGACACGAGCACTAGACGCCGACTCGTGTATCGTCGATATTGTGCTGGTCTTGTATACCTCCTCAAACCAGCTGTCTAATTGTTTGTACAGTTTATACATTATATACATTGAATACTTTTATTCATTACACCTTTATCATGGATATACGGAGTTGCCTTCCAAAATACAATCGATATTATTCACAAGTATTACAAATCCTATGCGCTGTGTGTCTGTGAGGTGTCATTGGAGCTGATGGTTTCCATCCGATAAGTCTTAAGAACTGTGTACCTGTATTTATTTTTTTAAATATTTATATCGGTATAAATTCTTCTTGCTATTGCGTAACATAATTGTATTGTTTTAGTTATCAGTTTTAAAAACTTTACTGTACTGTACAAAAATACATGCGTTTTGAAATAATCTTATTTGTAATAGATTTTTTTAGATTTCTTAAGAGATGTACAGAATGTATAGAAATTATTATTACAAGAAACTTTCCATTGCAATAATTTGTAACTTTTGCTGAAAAAATTTAGAAAATAAAGAAGATAAGATCTGATAAGATCTCGAGGTTGACAAACCGGCCGACATGAAATTACTTTACGTTGATTTATCGTCTCACTTATAACATTTATTAGCTCGACCCTCACTCACTAAATTCACGCTGAATTAAGTGTAGCTAAAATATCGATACAATTTAGTCGTATAATGGACGTTGTAGCAGTTGATACTAGATCAGGTCCAATTCAGCTACTACTTAAACTACCGTCTGATTTTCAGTATGTTTTTCAGAGACCATAATCGTCAACCACTGCACGTATTTTTTTGATTAACCTGTTAAGAAAATGTAGAATATTACGGATTTAGTACGTTAGAGTAGTAGTACAATCGTTTTAGGGTTTATTTTATTTTTATTGACTGTGAAAATAACCCCATTTACCCGTGACGATTATTTCGTTCTTAAACCTCGTATTGTAGCGGCTACTATAATGGCTCACTTGTTTGGATGAAAGGAGGTTCCCAAATTATAATATAATTCCGTTTAGAGAAAAACTTTCATGGTGTTTGAACGACAAGAGTATCATAAATTATAAGATCATTCAACAACAACCTTATAACAATTAGTATACATTTGAATAGTTTTGTTTGAATTGTATTTTCGTTTCAAAGTAGCATGCTACAATGTGTAAACTATTAATATAAATAAATATATATATATATATATATATATATATATATATATATGTGTGTGTGTGTGTGCTTAATGTACTTTAAAATCAAGAAGTTATATTTGTAATCAAACAATCAAGATTTATTATTTCAACGCACTGAGCTGTGCAGTGACGGAACCGGTTGTAACTGATTATGCATGTACCTAGCGACTATTCACTCGTTTTAGTCCAACTAAACTATAAATGTGGATCTAGGGATTTGATGCACAACGCCATTCTGATTGTTTTAGAAATGCTACACGATGGTTGCCGAGTTGCTACACAATGCGTAAATGAAGGGTCCTAATCAATATCATAGGCAACCATCCTGCTTTTTCCAGAGATGTTACACAGTGACTACATCAAGGGCAATATCTTAGCCTACAAGCCTGCTTTCCTGCCTACCTGAACCAAGAGGACTTTTACCGCGTTTCAAATCCCTGATATTCTTCTGTATGTCGTTATTTCATGGAACAGATGACTGTTGCCATTGATATTGAGGTTTAAACGTTGATACTGTGTGCACTACAGACGTAGTTTACATTTTTGCTTATTTCATGTTGTCATTGAAACTGCAGCATACACCAGCCGATCTCTCATTAATTTTAAACCTTTGTAATAAACTAATTCTTAAAATTATTTAAACAGAAAATACTTTTAAAACACTAACTAAGCTATGAATTTAGGTGTATATACACATGTTGTGGACTTGTGTTAAGTATAAAAGTAAATATACACATTATAATCTTCTCTTCTTACGTAAATTCATTAGGGTACCACAAAAACAAGCAAACAAAATCAAATGTTACTTACTAGGCCCTATAAAACCCTCCAATGAAGACCTAATTACTTAATGAGATGTGAGGTTAAGTTGAAACTTTGAGAGAACAATATGTCATCCGAAAGGGTTCCGGTCTGGGTCCTCCGTGGCCCGTAGGGGTTTTAGTGGCTAGTCCGCAAGGGAGTCCCACACTCCGTGTGCAAATGCATTCCCCCTACGTACAAAAAAAAGCCATATTTACGGGAATTATTCTAACTTGAGGATCCTAAAGCCACTGAGCAAATTGAATTTTTCAAAACATGTATGTTAAGAATTTGAAGATTGATTAATTGAAAAGTTCTGTATGTCGTTTCCCTGACTCACACATGAAGACAAAACAGTGACGTAATAAACAGACAATACAAGATTGATTTGTTCCAGTTTTATTTACCTAAATAAGAATTCAAGATATTTATTGTTAAACAAGTGCATAAGAGGTAAGTGTAGATTGTATCGGCAGCGTGTTCGTACAGGTTTTCGAGACCTGCTTGTATTTCAAGACCCAAGGGAAAGTTGGAGCATAAAAACCTAACAATGACAATGTACACTGTATTTTAGAGCCAATTTATTTTTGTGGCTAATTAACTCCAAATTATCCAAATAATATTTCATATAATATTATAATACTGAGAATATTGTTTTCTAAATTTTAATACTTCAGCAAAGGGAATGTAAAAATTACAAGATTTGAACACATCCAAAATCTAACCAATGCAAACGGAAATACTCGTATTTTTCACAAAAAACAAAGCAACAGCACGAAGTCGTTGGTATATTTCATGTGAATGTGGAAATACGCTGCCTTGCCTTTGTCACCTCGCCAATGATTAAATCTCACTGCGCTGCATTACGCGAGCTGAACTATATTAACACACGTTGTAGCATTTCATGTGAATGTCCAAATATACTCCTTTGCCCTAATGATTTTGGTGGAGTAATGGATCACGGGTGGCGAAGCATTCCTCAATCGTTTATTGTACAAATCGAGTAGAATGAGGAACAATCAGTGATTACGGAAAGCGCCGCTTGGTTTCACCTTCCTCATCTAAATAATGACATTTGAGGCTTTCATCTCGCTGATTCATACCATTTTGATATTTCCAGATGACAAGTTTCGTAGAATATATCCAGAGCATTACCCTAAACGAATATTGTCGGTGAATTTTTCATCTAGAAAAGCGACAGTCAGCGACACGAAAGCTTCAACTGGCATTATTTTGATGCGCAAAGTGAATCCATGCGACGGTTCCACTACCTTCGATTCTTTGTGCGTGGTATGTACTTTCCTTTTTCTCTATAGTAGTTATGAAAGAAAAACTACACTCCTTCATATTAAAAGAAACACTAAGTTGTAAATGACCACTGTAACCATCTTCAAGTTTTCAAATTAAATGGGACATTTCGTAGATTTGCCGCACTTCCTCAACTTTCCCTTCCAGTTTTAAATTGGTGAGTCAATACCATTCTTATGGAATAATACAATTTATTATTGATTATTTACGACCTATCTATAGTGAGCTGTGAGAATGCTATGATTAATTTTTTTCTTTAATAGCCCAGTTATCAGTATAGTATTATAATCTAGGAATCAATGTTTATAATCATAATTTTTTTAACAAAAAGGTGTGCAAGATACGATAAAATAGTAATGCTAATAGAAGGTAACCTAAATCGATCTTTGAAGTCGATATCATTTATTCTGTATGGCCACTAAATAGACCATAACAGACAAATCCGTATGCTATTAATACAGATAAAAAAATAGCTCAAGAGTGCAATACTTGCAAACATTTTGTTGTGGGTAATGAATAGTAGTACCGAACCTTAATATGTTGAGAAGGTGGACACTAGAAACCATAAAATTTAATGTAACCTTTAAACTACAGTACATTCAGACAATTTTTCCGTAGATATTGAATTGTAAGGAGAAACTATGACTGTGGTTCCAGAGACGTATGTACATTGCTATTCAATGGTGGCATTGACACAGGTCAGATGAAGGAGGAGCTGTAGTTTCTGACAGGAAGTGTGTGTTTTACCATTCAATTGCAATGTTGACTGAGGTCATTTGAGAAAGAAAATATGACTGTGGTTCCGGACAAGAAGGATGTAATTTACTATTCAGTAGTAATGATGACACAGGTCAATAAAGGAGAATATTATCAAAATCTCTATAATAATGTCCGGTTCAAGTAAAGTACCAAAAGGAAATGAGGTTGTGCCTTGGTAGTGATCGTAAAAAAAGACAGCCCAGTCTAAGGAACGCTTGGATTATCGTAGAATAAAAATAAGAGCAATAATAGAGAACAATATGCAAATGATTCAGTTTTAGTGCCATTATTGCTTTATAAATCCATAGTAAGTTGTACTTTTAGCTTAATTAAGAAAGCAATATATAATATAATGGTACCTCACATTTTTGTTGTTGTTTTATTAAGATTATTTTAAATATATCCTTACTCATATAATGTTAAGACGTATAATTTAAAACTTCCTCCACCTAGTCAGTGTCTAAGCTGGTAATTCGCTAATCATCATATTTAATAATTAACCGCTGAGCTTTCCTCTAAAAATAAATCTCCTACTTTTATCACGTGATAAAATTTTTCATAACAAGGTATTAAATTTTATAATTCAAGGAACAAAACGCTTTATTATAGTTCATACGTTATTTTGATGGCCTTATTAAGTAATATCGACCCAAAGAAGTAAGTGCTTGTAAATTGCTGAGAGTAAACCTGATTATTTACGAGCACAACAGCGTACGAAATGTACAGAGAACGCGAGAACTACCATAAACACTGCCGTCAGGGAGCAGTTAAAACGCATTCAGGGAAATTCGGCTTCTTTTAAACATTAATGTCTCAAACTGCTTTAGTTTCTCTTCTTCCGAATTGCTTTTTTAAGTATTTCTACTTCAGACTTTAATTTTACTTCGTCACCTGACTCTACTGCTTATCTGAGTGGATGATTAGTAATTTCAAATTTTATATGTAGATAATTTTAAAACAAGTCTCGTTTATTTTTTTTATTACTAAAAATTTGTTAGTTACTATCCCAGGTTATAATGACTTGTTTTAACAGATTTTCTGATCTGGAGTGCGTTTTTATAACATAATGATGCCAACTTATATATTTTATTTGTTTTTATGCATTAATATTTATAGGTTATAAGATGCTTAAAACACACTATTATTGATTCTATAGAGTTATGTTGGATGTAAGATATACTCTGATGTACATAATATACGTGTTTGTGTCACATAGTGTGATTATTTTGCACAACCATCAAACGATACTATATGAAGAGATAATTAATTGTACGCGGTATAAATATTCAAAATCTAATATTGTCACATTTTGCGTAAAAATCATTGCAAAGCATATAATAAAATAGATCAGACAAATCTCAATTAATGGTAAAATCAGAACAGAAGCATGAAGTATAGCTCCTCTCTGCAGATAGCTATTTGACACCTTTACTAAATTACGTAACATTTAATATTTTACTATACTATTGTATATATTTAGAGAGTACACTATACCAAATATGAATTAAATGAGAATTACAAATTTTCACACAAATTATGCTGGTTTGGAGTACATTTTGTTTTGGCTAAAGTACAGAGCTTCTCTACAAACTGGTTTGCTAACCATCGGCACAAAAAAACTAACGATCTATACTCATGTACTTACTATCATTCTAGTTGTAACATGTATGTGAATTGCTTCGATTACAAAAAATATACAAATTTTCTTTTAGGTAGTTTTACTAAATAAAACTTAACTTACTTTTTGTACACAGTGAGAGTCATGTAAAAAAAATTGTCTTTTAATAAGCATCAACCAATCTATCATCCCTTAAAATTTTATGATTAAGCTATAGGTCAGTATACAGTATATCTGATTGATATTTCAGCGAGTTGTTATAATCGCCATTATAAATATTCTGGTAAGCTGATATAGTATAAAGCCACAATATTTTATAATACTGCCTTTAGTGTTTTACTCTTATGTTAGTAACGGCTGCTTCACTACACTGCCATTAACGGCTGGAAAATTCTCTGCCTTCCTCATTAACATAAATATTCCGGGTCCTTTCCTATCAGGAACCCATCAATCATAATGGTGACGTAAATAAATCGTCTTCCCCAGGAGTCAATCTAAATAGGTTTCTATTGTTCAATTTGCTACTTACCGGACACTAATATCGTTTACAACTTACACATACAGAGACGAGAGCATTAATGCTTTTTATGTTAGTGAAAATTAATTTTTTTCTTAATATCTTACTATGAGTTTAAGAAATGGGTGAAAAGTTAAAAAAAAATATTCAACATTAACTGCAGCTGAGATGAATTGAGCTTTACTAATATCAAGTTCATTGGTGGTTTTACGAGTATAAATTGTAGTCACAACATCCTACGATTGAAGGCTAAAAATTTTACCAATCTTAATCGACTCAAAAATAGGTTAAAATTGAAAGAATTCAACTTTAGCTACAACTGAGATGTGTTGAGCTTTACTAATATCAAGTTCTTTAGTGGTTTTATGAGTTAAATTGTGAAGCCCAACATCCAACGGTTGGATGCGACGTATATGATCAACTCAATCATGGCAAAAGGTATTTTTTAAAATTTTAAATATCAGATTTATTACATTCTGTATGGACAATCTGGTTGTTTATAAAAAGTTCAAAATTTAGTCGGTGATATAAAATATCTTATATTTTAAGTGAGCGATGCCCCTAGCATTCTGCCATGGTGGACTTACGGAAGTATGTTTGTCTTGTGAACCATATAGAATTTTATGCACTAATGAACACCTAAAATCTTGTTTTATATGACGATATATCGCATAGTCTCAAATATGTGGTTTTATAAAAAATGCGTTTACTCCTTAATTTCGACAATCGCCACGTAAAGCCTTCATTAAGTACCTTGTAAGCAATATATTTAGTAAACCCCTAAGGATAAATTATAAAATAAAACCAAATAAAAACTTATTTAGGCGTAGCCCAAAGGATTTCCGAGATAAGAATAAAAATATGTGTTAACAAGGTACGCTAAAAATTTCCATTTAAAAATTCAGTACGTATGGGTTCAGTAATGTTTACGTGATTAAGTAACATATACTCAAACATATGGAGAGAACCTACTAGATTTTTATAAAACTATATAAATATATATATATTATATATATATTTAGATGAGAAGATTGTTTTAATTTTAAAACTACAGTGCTGCAAGATATATAGATTAAAACGAAAAATATTAATTCCAAGGTGGCAATAAACAGATTGATAAAACAATAACTGAGGCCGAATTCTATTACTGTAGAGGTAGCTTAGGTCATAATATAAATATCTCAGTGAACCATTCTTGCGAAACTTGGATTAGAAAACTTGGTGGATTGTCCAAATATATTTATTTGTGCTGAGTTAACAAAGAGAGGATGTTGTTCGTATTTCAAGTATTAAGTGAGAAAGATAACAAATACTTAAACTTTAGGGAATGAATTGAATATATTATAGAATCAATTACTTACTTTACTTATAAATTAACAGAGCAGATTGTAATGATAGAAACCTGAAAATACGTACCTGTATCTAATAGTTATTTTGTATTTGTTCTCTAAATACGTGTTAGGAACTGTTATCAACAGTTCTATAAATGAGTGTTTCTGTTTTAAATTAGTACATTCTCTTTAAATTGCTTTAGTTACATCACTGAATTCCCTGATAGTCTTTAAATTATGATATATGGCATTGTCAATTAGTAGATTTCTCAAATTAATATTATATGGCATTTTACATTATTAGATATTCGGTGTATAAAATATTTGATGCTTTGCATTCTTAGGGTTTTTGTAAATCCGTTATACTTATCAAATTGTATGTTTATCTAATACTTAAATCCTTTTATTGTGATTGTGAAGCAAAACTGTAGCTCTAACAAAAATAAAAATTCTACCTAAATATAAATGTTCTTAAGTTATTCGAGAAATATAAACGTTTTTTAAGTTAATTCTGATGTACTTATTTATATTTATTTTAATGTAAATTTTATTCAGCGTTTCAAAGCGTTATAAATATTTCTTTGAAACTCAGATTTAATTAAGTAGGAATTCTGTCGAGGCAGTACGAGAATAGTGATGGTGCAAGTTAATATCGCGTTTTTTAGATAAGCGTACAGCAACTGTGTGGTTCGATGAACGTTCTTACAATAAATTTATATCTAAGTTTATGTCATTTAGTTTCGATTCCTCCAAGCAAATACTATAAATACGTTGTGCGTTTGTGGATAAAGTAACAACGTAATAATTTCTTGAGCTTTCACGCAATCCCGAAGCTCTCTGCAACCTGAAAGCCGTGTCGTAGGTTTAAATTGCCGTTTAAACTCAGCTTGAATAAAGTTTCATTAGTTCTAAGATAATTCACCTCTACCAGAAATGTTGCACACCTTATATTGCAGACTTTTTTTATTCCATATGACCCTATCGGTCTGTCAAAGTTTTTTTAAATTGTCATGACGATATATGTAGTTATAATATAGTTGAAAGTGATTATTCAAGTAGGCCTAGTTTAGTCGTGTATACCTATGGAAAAAACTCTTAAATACAAGTATTGCATGCAAGTATTATATGTTATGACTGGTACATACAAAATCCAAGGTTTTCTTTGCCTAAAATCTAAAAGTGTAGAAAATAAGAAATAACTATATCATACATAAAGTTCAGTTCCAGAATGAATGATGAGAATAATAAGTCAGAGGTTTATATATTCATCTAACCAATGAACAAGTTCAACATAATGCATAAGATATAGATTTTAGATTAAATCCATCTACTTTATTTTTTAATCGTAGCTCGAAAATGAGATACTTGGAATATAAGTTTATTAAATACCACTTTGCCCGCGATAATGACTTGTCAAGTTCAGATCAGTTTAAAAGATAATCGCCTCAGCTGCAGATATGATTTAGAACCAATATTCAATGGAACAGTCCCAAATGGAGCGTTAATAATATATTAAATCCTCCCGCTACAAGTGGTATAGACAGGGCCGCGCATGCGCAGCTCATCCTTCTTTCTTTTCCTTCGTGTTACCCTACTCTGTAGGATTTCGTCCACATCCATCTCTGCGTGTTTTATGTTAACTAATCTATGCATGGTCAACATACAGCACAGTACAAGTATAAATTAATATTAGTACCAATACAAGTTCTTGAATACTATGCAATTTTATTCAAGTATTTACAATTTTTTATCGTTATTGTTACCAAGTTAAAATGTATATGGAAATGAAACGCACACACAGAATGTAGGTCAAAGAGTTTTATATTTTTCCAAAGAATGATATAGGTTTCTGATAAACTAAACCGAGGCTAGAGACCGAGGTATGCGTTAAACCAACCCGTGGCCGCAGATTTAATCTAAAACTTTAGAAGTAGTCAACTAAAAACGAGAAACGTATACTTACTTGATCTAAGAAAACTTATTTGTTTTATATTACCTGTCTATTCGTAATAAACGGAAACTTTCTAGGAGTTTCAGACATTTTTTACTGTGATAATCAACTGCCAAAAATCTCACAAATAATTTTACTAATGAAACTTGATTATCTTTTATATGTTTGTTTAAAATAATTGTATAATAATTTGTGCCATTTTTACTCCAAACATAAAACTACCTTTAGCATTTACGGGCACAAGACAACGATAGAATAATTATGTTAATTATGATGTATTATAAATTATTCCTAATAGTTTAGAAGATTTTTCTTTGGCGGTACATACACTGGATCACTGGAAAATTAATACGAAAATCCATCGCAAATTGATTTTATTTTATTAATGAAAGATTTCCAAGTGTAAGTGGCACAGAATTACCTTCTTGATCATGTATCAGCATAATCGTATTTTGAAATAAATATAAGTTGTTTACAACAATTAGTTAAAAACGTGTTTCGGACCTCGTAAACAAATATTTTCAATTGGCGAAACATTTTATTTACCTCAAATAAAATTAAATGTCCAGGTACAATGGGTTGTTTATACACATGACTAGAAGAGATTTAATTCCTTTAAGAACAAGTTAATATCAAGCCATGTATTAGATAATGATTAGGCTCTTGGTGTGTGATCGCAGAATTAGAGATTAAGGCCTTTTGATGGGACGGTTGGCAATTAACTGTAGAGCTCGGGTGTGAAATCAGGACAAAGGGTCCTTTGTGTGAAGTATACCTGGTAAGCGACATATCGTGCAATTAATAGAAGATAGTGCCTCTTTTGCTATAGTAAAATGTTATTTTTTTAACTACGGCAATGACGTTACGAAAAACGGTACTACGTATTAATAAAATCGCTTTAGATTAAAATTTTTGTAAACTCCAAAATAATAAATATTTTAGGTAATAATTTCTACCATCTCTATTACAGTTTTATTAAACCAAATACAATATTATTGGATATAATCAAAATGTCATTATCTTGATAATACCGAAACTGAACTTATTTGATTAACTTCAGAAAATTATGTTCTTCTCTTCTTATGATCCAACTTAAATAAACGTTACGTTTCTTCTAACTTTAAAAAAAAGTAAAACTAATTTTTTTTTTAGAAAACATAACTCTTTAAAAGCTCTGCAAGTCATGCCTTTTGGCAAGGGAAAGTTATACATATAAATACAAATGTTTACGATTGTACAAATGAATTTTATTGTTTCAAGTCATACAATAGTCCAGAAAAATATGATTATACTGAAAAGCTGGCGTCCTAGTGTCATTTAAACGATGGACTGAGTAGGCTATATTAAATGTTTGTACCACGCTGATTACTATGTAAATGTTATTATGAATATTGTGTGAATTGTGTTAACTAGATTTGTGACATATACTTTGGTCGCATAAGATATTTTAGTAAAAGTACAATAGTAAAGTTACACAAGTAGCCATGGTGTAAGTTATTGCTTCAAATCATAAGCTACTAAGAGCAGCCAATATTTCAAGACAGTTTAAAATATTAGTGCGCAATCTCTCGTGTACATTCAAAACTATAAAGTTGGAAAACTAGTCAAATGAGCAGATTTTCCTCTTAAAGTGGATGCATCTGCCACCTGTTGAACTTATCTTCAGCTTACCTAAAAAAGGTCTCCGCATACACCATTGCTTTATATAAATTATTTGCTACTGGAACGATCCGTAGATTATTCTGAAGTACAAGATAAGCCGGAGTGACCAGCCCTGTATCCTGCAATACTCACGGTTAGGTAAGATCCACCTTTTTCTGTAGACTCTAACCATCGGATCCATTAAAGTCCAGAATTGGGTAGTTTTAGCCAGTTCTACGTCATATCCCCAGAGGTACAGGATACACCCAAACGTGTGACCAACTGCCGAGGTAACACTGAACAGGACACTAGCAACAGTACAGGGCAGAATCTCCATCGAAAGCCCCCCTCATGCCCAGTTTACCGGGAAAATTAATGCCCCTTGAGGTCCAAGGTTACACCGCCTTCTGTGCTTGTATGTCGCAGCCACCAGCAATTCGTGAGCTGGTACAGAGACTGAAAGTCCAGCTGGGAATGGGTAGACTGGACATAATCCTAGCGTGCTTACTATTTATCCTCTGATACTGAGCCGGATGTGGTTAACTTCCCATTAAATAACCGTGAGTCTTTTCCTATAAGGAGATACACGGGTTTCTGTGATACCCCTGAGGTCCTACCGCTACCACCACTGACTATAGGCACAAGACCTCCTTAGTCAGTACCTAGAGCCTACCATGCCATGTTGTCCATTTCCTACTTGCTGTTCTTGTCTCCTAAACTGCCACCTGGTGTGGCTGGACGACCTTTATGTCAAGTGAGGGACGTTTTGGCTCTCTTTACCCTAACCATGTTCCGCTATCATTCGTAGGGATAGTACAGATGTCTACGACTACATGAGGTTAACACTGTTTAAATAGGCGACGCCCGACATCTTGAATGATTACACACCCGGTTCCTAAGAGTAAGAAAAAGATGTTTTTATTTTGGTTAGCCGACCATACTTATATTTCCATTTACACGGTTATATTTCTTTTATTTTGTATTGTTAGATCAAGTTTATTGTTTTAAATTAATATCTAAATAATAGAAAATTTCAATTTTATAAGCATAAAATGTAATTCTTATCTTGCCTATTTGTAGCCTATATAGAACACATGTCAAAATAATCTGTACACTGTAAAATTATATCGAGTGTCCACAACAGTATTTTTTTACTATTTTGAGATTTCAGGATAAAATAACTAAACTAATATATTATATTATATATAGTGTTATTTTCCTTAGTTCTCCGTCAGTCTTTTTTTAGTTTTTGGGGGAAAATTATATTTTTTTATTTTCTTAAGTTAAACATTTGAAAACATTTTAGCCTATATAATACCTGTATCTAAAAAACACGTTTATAAATAGCGGACGTAAATAAATATAAAACTTTAGTGACTATAAAACGAGTGGTTTTTGTTAATAACTCTACAGCAAATATAATATTTGGCTTAATTTTATGTGAACATTTTGATTCTGAATTAATACAGATATGAAAAATAATAAACAACCAATACAGAGTTTGCAAAGAGCTACATTTCTCTTAAATTACACTAATCCAGGAATAATTATTGTTGTTCATCCTGGATTAAAATCAGCTGATTGTTGCATTTGAAACATGACTTTGCAAACACATCGTTGTAATTTGATACATTCCTTTATTTTTTATGCTGTATGTTTTTGTTTAAACAATGTTGTTACTGTTTAATGGAAAGTTTAATGGATATTTGCCATAACAAGATGTTACAAAAACTCATATAACAAAACGTTTCAATTATAAATATATTTCTTCTTAATCAGGTGGAAAGTTAATTTTTTTTAAATTATGCAAAACAAGAAACGTGAAAAAGTAGCGGTAAAACATATCCAAAAACTGCTTGGAATCCTGACAGTCTTGACAGTCATTAAGAGGGCTGAGAATTGTCATGCTGCTGTAAAACTTGTGTTTTTATAAGGAATATTTTTCTGTAGGTTTTAATGGCGACACTTTGACGAGGAGTAATCAAATAGATAGACGAAACTTTATCACAGTAGAAAACATTCCACTTCTTTAAAAATGGCATCGCTAGATTAACGAGAGAAAACAAGCAAGGACTCAGTTTAGCAGCTACACTTCTAGTATGGTAAATAAACTTTACAGGAGGATCAACATTCAGTTAAAGAAGATTTACTATTCCGAATTTACTTATCAACGATAATGGAGAAATAAATAGAAAATCGTCACATAAGCAATTTTTAATTTGTCCCTCCACTGAAAAAGAACATTTAGTTCAGTATAAATGTTTAATTCTTGGCCTAAGAATTAGCAACAACTACATTTACCGGGAGCGACCGTTGACAACCTTCAGTCTTATTGTTGGAATTGTTTGTGACATTGACAAAAGCAAAGAACAAACAGTATTAGGTCCAATACCGAACTATGTGGGTCGTTCAGAACAATAAACAGCGAATTATAATTATGTTACTGAATTTGGACTTTTTGAGTTCTCCTTTCTCTTAGTGCAGCGGCTGAAATCTGACGCTGTCACACACTAACTCCTGGAATTTTGAGTCACGTTCGTCTGAAGAGAACAATAAAATTTGCCACGAACAGCTCAAATCGAATTCTATGCATGTTTCGCCTACATAAATACTTAGACTATTGTACAATCTAGGTTAAGAAGTATTCTCATTGTCTCGTCAGGTGAACAACTGAATAAACTGCTATATTTAAAGCACAGTCTCTAAGCACTGTGGAGCAACCGATTTCTCAATAACATAACGTAACTATGGTGGGAAAGGTTGATTCAATGTGAGTGTAGAGTTTGCTCTTGTTATTACGTTCAAATGGGGTATAGGGATAAAAATAGGCAAAATGATGCATGTGTGTAGCAAAGTTTTTAAATTAATGGTATGAACTGCGAAAATAATGTATAATTATATGTCCTATTAAAATGGTGCACCAACTGAGATAAGAGATGATCTTTAGAAAACATTTCCCTCCCTCCTATCCATTTTAGAAGAAATTAGGCTTTACAACTTTAAAGTGCATTGTTTCGAGAGCCAGATATTGGAAAGTGATTAGCTTTTTAAGCAGACAACAATGAAATAACTCGGATTTTAAACCAACAATGCCACGTTCTTTGATTTATTGCTCCAGACATTTCATTAAGACTTTATCTTAATTCAGTGCAGAGGAATCCCAATGAGAGTATTCGTAGCTTTCTTTCTTAGAAGACTTGTATGTAATACAATGGATCCCTATGTTAATTTTGGAGTGGCATAATGAAGATAGATATTATTGCAGAATTCCTGTAAAGTCTTACGAATAGATGAAACATCGAAAATAAAGCAAGAGCTACCCAGCTCGCTGCCCATTTTTCTGTTTATTGAATTATCATACTCTCTTGGCTCAGTCTAGAAGTCAAATAATGTTTACAAATATACGTTGTCTCATATCTTATAAAATTGTAACAATTGTTTTCTAAATGATAAGCGTCTATAATAGTTTTATGTATGGTGATTTCTCTGTGGTTTTATTCGTTAGATTAGCAGCGTTTCTTTCATTAATCTAACGTAATGTAACCAAAATCTAAAGGAAGAAAATCTAACCTAATATAACCTGAAATGAACTATAGCGTTACTAAACCAAACATTAGCAAACCTATCCTTACCTAACTATACCTAAAGTAACTGAGCATGACCTTGTCAAATCTAACTTAGCGAAGGCTAACATTGCTAACATGAAACCTAACCTTAAGTAACCTAACAAAACCAAACCAAATCCAAAGAAACCTAGCATAACATATCCTAACTTAACGTAGCTAAACCGAACCAATTCCAAAATAACCTATCATAACATTAGACTACAAAAAAAAAAAATTTAACTTAACATTACATATTCGAAACTAACTAATCAGAGTTTACATATCCTAACAAAACCTACCTAAAATAAATAACATAACCTAAGATATTGTCCAACTACTAGAAAAATTTGAGATATAATTGAATACAAGACTGGTTATACCAATTAGTACAGTGATTACTATTCATATGACTTCCATGAGTCCGCTTATGTCACACGTGTTAATTTTGCCTCGTGACGAAATGCAGCATTGGTATGAGACAAATTGGATTGCACAAAGCAGGGAAGCTCTGTCCACAGGTGCAGCACGTCTACTTGCATACAGTAACCGTCTGAGAAGGACCCATAGCTCTGGACTAGATGCCCATTATTTTAATATAATAATGAATTATTATAAAACTGAGTGAAATTTGCAATGAGTGATGGAATATATGGTCTACTATACATGTTTTTACAAGTGATATAACTAATAGTTATAAAGTACACATAAATATAATATATAAATAAAACTAGTTTTGTTTGAGGGAAGCATAAAACAAATGAATGCTTCTTTCATTTTTTTGGGAGCGCTGTAATCACCTGCGCTTACTGAGCAATCAATCACGGTATTGTATCTACTTTTTCCAGCCTTATCTTCATCATCCGGTGCAGCTTACAATAGAACCTGTTCACGGCTTAAATTTTAGCAGTAATTAACTTACAATGTGTGTCTAAATATTAGATACCTAAATGCATTTTATGCACATATTTTAGGATATTATTAAAAATATATAGTTACTACATGTTTAATATTATTTTTTAAATTAAAAATCTTATCAGTATCTTACAACATAATATTTATTTTAATATAAACTACAATGGCACTCTTTAAATTTTAAATACGATGTTTTTGCGTTTATAATAAATTAAGGTCAAAACTGGAAAATATACCTATTTATTTAAAATAATGTTAAGGAATTATCTTTTAATTGCAATAATAAGTCACTTTAGATTGCCTTATATTTTACATTTCTTAAATCTTCATTGAGGCAAAATTATTTTTAGTTTCACAAGTAAAATAGGAAGTAACAAATCATATGGCCCTTCCTACTTTTAATGAAACACTGTGGTAACAAAAGTAGCACATTTTAATCCTCTAATTTAAACACTCTGTTAAAATTTATTTAAGCAATTGTACAAAAAAATAATACTCTGTATTGCTACAATACCTTAAAAAAAGGTCCGTTGTAAATTCAATTATAACTTTAAAAAAAAGGAACTAGTGAACGGGCCTCTCGCATTAAATGCTTATTTTCAAATCCTAAACCTATATTTTTACTCGATAGATCGTAGGTAACTACAGATCGTAGGTTTTATGTGTTTAAAATTCTATCGGATAACTACAAGTATAATGTATAGGAGTATACATTATATGAAGCTAAAAAAGCAGGAAATCTCTAAAAAGTTTAGTACAAATTTAGATTACCCGTGATATGAATTTCCTTACCATCAGATTAATTGGTACGCCATTGTAACTTCAAATTTCATTCCAAAGTACAGTTAAATTCTTAGTATCTCACTGACCAAAACTTTGTAAAAGAATAGTAATAATTGCTGTTCACTATGTAAGCTTTGATCGCTCTTAAGAGACACTGTAAATATAATAGGATGTTAGTCTGCTAGGTTGTTATAACTTTACAAGTACACTTTTATTTAACCAATATAGATGAACAACAATACTCATTATTGTTCGCTGGAAAACTTCAAGAACTGTAAACTGCAGAAACCTCTTTTCCATTTAATTAAATACTAAACTTTGTTACTTGCTTTTATTTTTGGTTTGTGTTTACAGTAAAATTAATATTTATTGTTTTTTATTCACATTTATTAAGTTGTAGTCATGTATTTTAATATTTATTTCTTATGAAGAAACATTGGGTTCTTGAATGGGTCATGATATATTTTATAACGAATGCGATAGACGATAGAGATACCTAGGTGATTATTGCAAAATATGATTTAAGAAAGCCCTGATAGTATTTAATTTTCTATATATTATTACTCTGTTTTATTTTCAGGACCTATAGTTGATTATTTATCAGACTACTTAGCCTGTTATTGTTCCATCATTAAATTTTACAAAAGTTTAAAATGTTAAATAGTCAAAGATACAAAAATAATAAATACACAAAAATGGACTAATACACTGATGATCATACATTGATAATGATTATTTATCAGACTACTAAGCCTGTTATTGTTCCATCATTAAATTTTACAAAAGTTTAAAATGTTAAATAGTTAAAGATACAAAAATACTAAATACACAAAAATGGACTAATACACTAACGATCGACAGTAATGCCACTATGTAATCCTGATACGTAATAAGATTCTGGAATATATTCTATTTCCGGTACCTAGCCTCACAAAAGAATCTTCAGGCCTTTACAATGGACTTACAGCGGCAGTAAACTGGTTATCTGGCTCACACTTTCTATCTCATTTTATTATCCACATACTAAAGTTCATTTAGCTGCCTTAGAGAGTTATGGTTGTGTTTCCTGGAAAATGAAAAAATATTAAACAAACAAAGTGCTCTCTGGGACGACCAACCTTACGATGACCGATATACATGAAGAGGACACGGAGTTATTCTCCTGGAAATATTTTTTAAGAAACAATTGCCAGCCTTGTTGATTTATTATTCGGATTGACATCCGGTCGTTTTTCAGCACGTAAAATTATCAAAACAGAAACTCCATTCACAGCAAAAAGTTTGAATAGCTTACGAATATACACGTTGTTTCAAAACTCAAGCAGTTTCAAGTCTTCCTTCTTTAGTGTTTTTAAGGTTAAGTATTTAGTCTGCCTGTTCGCTTAATTCAAACATCATCAAATAAAGTCACAATAATGAAAGGCATGCACATTGCAACGTTTTATGTAATATGATATTTTTTGAAAGTTTTGAAGTTCTCATTGAAGTAATGATGTTTAGTAAATCCAGATAATTTATTGGGATCATATAATCCATATCGCAGATTGTAGTAAATACTTACTTACGGTACTAATAACTGGCCAGAGCACAACACTGTAAACTGCGTTTTACTGTACTGCAAGTAAACTCCTGTACATAGGGCACTACTCTGCCTGCTCTAGCGTGTTCAAGGTTACTGTACCTGAAAATCTTCTTAGTGTGATCATAACGCTCCCTGACTGCAAGGAATGAATTAAATAATTAATTAATCAGCTTAAAACTCGATTGAAACATCTATTTGTGTCTTAAGATTTTAAACGCGGAAGGTTTTTATTGTTTGTAATTCAAATAACGGTCCTCTTAAATGCAAAAATTAGGACAGGGCTGAAATTGGATCAAGATAATATGATTTTGTATGAATGTAACAAGCATAAATTAATTACTATATAACCAATGATAGGCGTATTATTCTCCTTGGGTATAAAAACAATGATTGTTGGGATGCTATTGTATAATTGTTTGCAATCTTGAAACATATTATTTTTACTAACGTTGAGGACTGTAAAAGACCTTATTAATGTCATGTGATTTTATGAATTCAGATAGAAAAAAATTCACTCAACGGCTCTTATTTCCCAAGAAAAATTTAGTACACACCCTACCCGAAACAAGGTATAAAAGGAGGCCAGACACAAGCAATTATAATGCCTTTTCTCATGCCACTGACCACTCTACAGACGCACAGCCTACCTGACTATTTAACACATTTATTGAAAACAAACGATAAAAGCATTTTGAACTAACAATAAAATTTTTTGCAACAAAACGAGAAATAGTAAACACTCGCGCCAAGAAATTGAATAAAACACATTATAAAAAATAGTTTAACTACTATTTTATCATCTTTTATAACTTTTAATCAACCTATATCGAAGCCAATATATCGGTGTTATAGCATTTCTATATTATATGCCATATATCAGCGATGGGTTATAATACGGCTGAATTCCGAAAAATCGGGCAAGAATTAAATAATGGATCTATTAATAATAATAAATACCACTTTTGCTTTTGTTGTGAGGCTTAATTTTTACGCAATATTTCAACTACAGGAAACAAGGGAGTTATTATTTCATAGCTTTGGGCCACGAAATGATAATTAATGCTAGCCCTGCGATAGGAAAGATATTGTTGATCATGTCTTATTCTATGCTCTTATACATGTGTGAAATGTTACAAAATGCAGGGGAATGATACAGAGACGAGTAGCTGTGCATTGAATGGATGCCCTCCTAATAATGAGTTACTACCAGCGAGTAAGTTGAATTTCTTAACACAGTGGCCAGAAAGTTATTGGAAACAAGCTAATACTAAGAAGGCAAGAGCCAGATGTTTCGTAGGTCTCCGGGATTGGAGGGCTGAACCTTCAGACTGTATACCAAGCGCTTCATTATTAGACGTCTTGATTAACACAAACTCTAGATGTAAAAGTGAATTTGATATCAAATGTCCAGTACAAGAAAACAAATGAAAATTTGTATACTATATGCTCCTGTTTATCGTCTATAAAAAGGGAATTAATAGTAAACATTAAAATAAAAACCTTTTTATTTTAGCTTTAAAAGGATATATATTTAGTTACATGGTACACTTATAATTTCACGTGACTCATTCGAGCTGAGGGCTTCTTATTTGACACATAAAGCACACAAAACCTTGTGAAAATATTTTTTTATGGTATGTTTATTATTTCCATAAAAAACATTAACTGTGTCTCTTTCCCCAAATAATTGGTAGACAATGGTGTCTTCTGAAAAGATTTATCGTTTTAAGTAGTATTGGCATACTTTATATTTCTAAATCAATGGATACACTTAAACATCTTAAGTTTGCCACACTTAGCTTCAGATATGATATGTTGTAAGCTATTGCACATTTCTAATATTGTATTACCCCTATTTTTATTTTTATTAATGCGTATTGTAAGAATTTATGTGATTTTTTCAACATTAATTAAAATTTACATATCATTGAGAAAACTATGGTATATTTTAGGTTAAGTATCTACCTCAGATCTTATTCGTACCCTGCTTAATGTATTTTAATACAGATCTACCTCGTTGCTTCTTAACACAAAATTTTATCTGAGCTAAGTTGTATTTTACACAATCTTTATCTTTCCTCACCCTTAATTAAGTATGGAGTATAGAGACATTATGGAGACACGAGCATGGAGACACTATGTATTGTGGAACCTAATATCCACACGTCATCATACTATTATACAAAATTAAAAATTTTAACGAGGTTATTTCAAAGTAGAATACTAATACTTATTGTACTAAAAGTAGAGTTGGCGTGGGCTATCATAGTTTATAAAACAGTGTAAGGGAAACACGTGTATCTTGTAAACTATAGACTCAGGAAGATGAACATTGGGCTTACACAAAAGTGAGACGATTTATTACTTCCACTTTATTCTCACAGCACAGTTTTCACCTGCCTCTATTTAGCTAAGAAATGCATAATAGGTTATTACTATAAGCTATATACATACATAAACATAAACATACATATCAAACATTCAATCATCCGAATTAAAATATAGTCAAAGCTTTGAATCCTGACCATCTTTATATCATTTAGCTAATGCCATAGTTCATCAAATACTCTTGATTGACTATCTTATCTGCAGATGTATTTTAGATGTACATTATCCAGTAACATATAATAAAGTATGCAAACTTGCTACCATTTACTAAATACAATGCTTTGAATATTTTCCACTGGCCAGGTAAAATTCATTTTCATTATACTAGTTTGTTGACATACATCCTTAGGACCTCAAGTACATATTTAACTATATTCAGATTTGTATGCTCTATTATAATATTATTCCTATATAATATATATGGTATTCTCTGGATACATAATAGTCTTCCCATAATAGAAATATGTATTTTTAATACATCTAAGTAACTAAGTTAGAATGTTCAATTTCATGTGGACCTCGATATATCGTTCGAGGGACATACACATTTGTCACAGTTATTTTATTTGAATTCCTTTATTTATACTTGAGTCTAATTTAAAAATTTCTATTACGAGATATGAGTTTGCTATACCACGAGTTGTGTAAGAGGTTTTGCTGATATTGAGTGCAATATTTCATTCCTAAAGCTCATTTCATTTTTGAGGAGTCCTAAGAACAGACTGATAGTCATAAAAAAGACTTTAAAGCCTCCTAAACCAGCGACAAAGAAGGATACGCCAGCTTCCTGAGTGATAAACTACGCTCAGTTAAAATCCTTAAATGGATTACTCCATAATTAAACCTAATGTATGTAGTATGGACATTTCTTCATTCTCGTTATAGTTATCGTGTAATAAGTAGACCTACACACGTTGCATTAGTATTTCATCTAACGATAGGCTACGCTAATGCCCAGCCTATCATATTTTATTTCGTATTTTATTAATTTTATTTTTGTGTGAAAGCTGTGCATTTATATAGTCTTGCAACATTTTCCAACCGCATCCAAATTTTTGGTAAAATTAAAACCTTATTAAAGAAATCGAACAAATGTTACATTCGTTTAAGAAAAATTAAAAATACCTATATTGTAACAACAGCCTGATGTTATAAACCTAAGGACGTACCTAACTGATTGAAATAAAAATTCAAAAACTAACCGAGACAGCCTAAAATGATATAAATTAGGAAATGTTACACGATTTTAATAATTGTATCGTAGTTATCAAACTAGTCATTAAGAGCTCTACCTAAAACGTATCTACTGATAAACGTGGATAATGTTTGTAGTTGATTAAGAAAATACTTTAGACTATTTTTAGTTTATTTTGTTAGTATTAAATAATTATACCAATATTCGAATCAGGTAATGCAAAGGGTGTCTATAGGAAACCTAACGTTTGTCGACGGATGCTTCAAAAGATACGCTACCATTTCTAATCCTTATACCCTTAAAGCTGTACTTGAGTTGTAAGTCTTGTTATGTGGATTATCAAGCCTTGTTAGTGTATCAAATCCCTTCCCAAGTTGTCTTGTTACCGTTTATTTTCTTCCACGTTGTTTCTTCTTTAATATGAGTTTCTATATTACAAACATAATTTCAAATATATTAATTATCAAATTGGTAAGAAATTTTGTACATAACATTTTTCTCCCCAAACGTTGTTTTGCTATGAGTAACGAGAAAGACACTTTTTACAGTGCATGTAGTGTAACTGTGTGTTCATGCCACCTTTTTAGGCGAAAGGCTGGAGTGAATCAAAATGTTAATTGTAAACTTGGTATGAGAGGGGGGGAGAAACTTCAGACACACCATAAAACCAGAGCATCATCAATCTGGTTTCAGGATCTACTTGACACAAAACAACCATAATTACGTAAGATTGCGTAAATGAAATTACAACTTTTAAGCTGTATACCATGTGTTCTAAAATAACCATTCCGTTATATTTAACAGGAGAAAACTATCCGTGTTATAGCTAAAAAATTTAATGAAATATTTTACATATGGTGTATTACACATCTATAATAAATGACAAAATTAGGTCAGACCCCTGACATAAATAAGAATGTGTTTAATACAATCTACATTTTAATACAAATCATTTGTATTTTATTTGTAAGTACGAGACTTTTTATGTGTGTATTGTCAAATTTTAATAGATGGTGTATTTATTTATTAATTTATCTCAATTAGCAGTTCCATTCCGATTACTAAACATAGTACGGTTATGAATCACTGTATTCATTAAAATAACAATAGGGAACGCGTATAGGAAAATATAAGGGTAGAGTACGATAAGCGGACTAGGGCTTTTTATATCAGTTAGTATAATCATCGATACTTAACATTCATTTATGGAATACGCGTTTATAAATTATATCAAAATAACAATGGACATAATAATAATAATATTTTTAATTAAAATAATTAATATAGTGCAAGTAATAATCTGAAAAAAATAATAAATGAGCTCTAATGATCAAACAAACAATTAGAACTAAAAGAAAACTCATAAATAATAATAAAATGCTAACATTTATAATAATACGAGTTATGCATAATTATTTTATATGTTTTCTCCTAGGTAGCAATGATTAAACGCTTTCGAGAAGTTTTTAAAGCGTCTTCTATAGAAAACCGTACTTCTATTGTGTACAAATACCCATAGAGATTATCTGCAAACTGGACGGCTGATGTGCCACTTTTTAAACTTCGTTTCACGGTTTATTATTATATTCCTCTACATACTTCCTTAGGAAATATTAGTCTCGCTACAAATATCCATAAGCTAGTTTTTGCATTAGCTGAACTAAAATAATACATGAATAGTTTCTAGATTTCTACAGTTAAAATACATTTAAATTTCATTCCACGGAAACCGAGCGAGTATTAATGAAAAATCTCAGCAAACAGGATACGGACTGAAATCCTTCCCAGCTTAATAGAAATGGTGCTATAAATTATCTTAAGTTTAGTAATACCGAAGTTTATAGCCCACCAGAACCAAGTGTAGGATAGCTTCACAAATACTGATAAATGTTCTACACTTGTCGAAGTCAGCAAATAAACTGATAATATCTGATAACGAGTATCAGCTCGCGTCTTATGTGTGTTCTTTCCAATAAAATGTTTTCATACTAATGGTTATTTTAATATTCGGCGCGTTTCGTAACCAAATACATTGGTATTTATATTTAATGGTTCACAATTCTTTCAACGTGTATGTATAGATATATTTACACTTATGTAAATAGATTAGGATGGAAATTTTTTCTTGCAACGACTGTACATTTTTTCTAATTTTGTACTAAATCCATCATCAGGACTTAATGATTTAAAAAATGTATTAGCCTATAAATAGTTCGATTTGGTCCATTAGTTCTTCGTAAGGTCTAAACGTACCGTTGTGACGATTGAAATAAATTTTATGATGTAAAAACTACATAGGTAGTCTTTCACTTTCAAATGAGACAAAATAACCACTTCCATTATTTTATATTGTATCTATTTTCCTGGTTTCTAATTGTAAAAATTATAACATGGTGTATACTTAGTTACATTTAAATTAGTGCACAGAGATCACACCTAATATAGTTCAGTAGTGTTTAATGAGCGGAATATATACGCTAACATAACATGTTGTTGATATATGATTAAACTGAAATCAGTGAAGGCATAAAAGTTGATGCCATTTTGTTCCATCTAATCTCAAACTTTTGCAACAAGCTATAACTCCCAATCAGCACAAAAATTATGTGTATATATATATATATATATATATATATATATTAAATCTGAGTTAAATGGTATAAATATTGATCAATTCGTTAAAAATAAAGAGAAACTTTTCAAATATGTAATACAACTATTTATCATTGAAAATATATAGGGTTAGGAAGTTATAATAAGTTTCTTATTAAACTTGAAACTTCCATGATCAATTTGTTAAAGTGATGCACTTGAATTAGTTAGGAAGTCTATGAAAGTGCAAAGATACTCGCTATTTTCAAGAACATTTTATTTAAGCTTACTTAAATAATTTTTTTTTATAACAATAATAAATATGTTATATATTTTTATTTACGTAGACAGTACGTAAAGGTTTTAAGGATCATCATAACAATTATTTTTTTATGTTCCTAAAAGAATTACAATATTTTGTAACTAAAAACTGTTTAGTTATAGTGTGAGAATAAAATAAGAGTTAATAATGATTTAAAACTGTTTTTTAAAGGTATAAGCGTGTTCTTGTTATCACTTATAACTAGTAAATAGCTAATTATAGTTGATATTATAATCCACCGACAGTTTTCACCACCATTAATTACACATTCAAGACACACTGAAACCTTTATACAGCGATCTTCAGCAATGAAAGGCAGGACGTTAGAATGTGAAAATTGTATACAAGAAATTTTCTTTTTAATATGTATAGCCAATAGTGCACATTGTATATACAGCAACTAACCATATTAGCTTTATACAGTTCATATTGGACCTTCGAATAGGTGAGAAGTGTTAAATATTAAACTCAGATTTTTCGTGTAATCAGTTCGAGGTAATGTTTGAGTGCATTTAATGTTGAAAGTTAGCTGAGTTTATTGAGGCAATATTATACGAATCTGTAGTCCTGTATTATTGCTCTTTCTGGATTTAACTTTTACCACAATGCTTCTGAAGTTACGTAACTTCTAGCTAATGGTTAAGGAATAAGTTGTGATTTTTAATTTTTAGTTGGGACTTATGTCATTTAAGAAGTTATTATCAAAACAAACTACTGCTTATCCTTTTTTAGTTTAGGGAATTGTTTAATTAGTTTATGTGTTACTGCCTGGTAAATCCTCAACAGGTAACAAAATAACTAGAAATGGTAAATTATTTATGCTACAGTTACATTTATTGGAAGGAAGTGGATTATTCAGTGGAGGAACTACCTGCAAGCGGATATATATTTTGAGAAGTTGGCGACCGTTGGAGTAATGAAATTATAGGTGCTGAGTAAGCCAGTAGTATATCTCCAGTCCTGTTAAGTTAGTTCAAGATAGTTATTAGATTTATAATATATAGTTATTCATCGTTTGTTTTATACCTCTTTCTCTAAAATATTAATCCAATAATTAATTTATTGGATCTCTCTAGAGTTATTTATTCTTTACTCTGGCTACTGTAGTTTCTATCAAATCTAATAAACAATTAAACTCAACATAAGTTTTTGTGGTAGAAATCATAAGAATTAATTCCTGTTTATTTAAGAAAACTCACAAATAGACCAAATTTACTTTTATGCATAATATTTCATACAAACGACTATTCAGGGAAATTGTAAATTTAGTGGAAGAATGTTGGTAAAAAGTAAAACTTTTAAAACTATATTGACATTCACCCCGTTAAATCGTCCAAAGCACGTTAGGAAGATATATGACACCACGCTTCATTGCACGTTATTGGTTTTGTACAAAGAATCATCGCTGTACTTGGAATTGTTTGTTAAATCTTTTTATGCCATTAATATTTTCTATTGTTGGTCAAATATATCATACAAACGAGTAGTAATCTTTAAAAGCTATTTCATTATTAAATCAGAGACATTAGTAAAATGTAATGTTTGTTCGGTAACAGTATATATAAACTTTGTTACTTCGCTAGTTGTGGAACGAGATTTTTACGTTCCTATTGTTTAAATTTAGTGTATTTAATAATGTGAGTAAGAAAACACATAATTACCTTTAATTTTACAAATATTTTCGTTTGTATATCGTAATTGGGAATAAATTTATGATAATAACAAACAAATGTAAAATAAGAGAATTTACTATAAAGTTATTCTACGAATACATCATCTAAGTATGAAGCAGTGGTAGAGTAACGATCAAGGAATAAGGGAAGTTTATGAAATATGCAGATAGAGAGTTACAGACAGATTAACTGTCAAACTGATGCCCAGATCAGTGTCTTGTGGAGTCGGTCTCGGTCAAATATTATCACACTGACATTGAAATATGGATACATCATACAAATAATTAGCCATAATAAATAAAAACCATAAAATTTTTACTCTATTTATCTCCAAACCTAAATTAAAAAATTTAACTATTAAATATTAAATGTAAATGTGATTCATTAAATATACTTATAATCATACTATAAATCACAAATGATCCAAATAACGCTTTTAAAAGCTCATAAGGTAACAAAGCTTAATCTAATATTACAGTTAAGAGCAGTGCACAAAGTACGAGAACCTATCCAACTATCTGGCATAAACCTTTTATAAACCATCATATAGCCTTTAAAAGGTATAAAATAAGCGATTATTTTTTCAAAGATTAAAACGTCACACGTATCTCATGCATGAGTAGGCAGGTCTAAGCAGGTAGAGAACGCGTTGACCTTCAAGCATTAAGGACCATAGGTTTAAATACCTTGTTAAACCTAGCATATGTACTTATTTAACCCTTGTATAACACCCCAGATCTATAGCAAGATCGTCTGGGCATACTCTTCTTATCGTTCAACTTGTCTCTTAACTAAGCATTAGGTTCAATAAAGTTTTTCCTTTGTGTATTTTTTTTAATGCTTGGATCATCGGCTATTTCAAACTATGATCGCAGCTACTTCGTAGAGATAATGCTAGTTTTTTTTTTAAGAATTGCGCAAATACACTACTTTTGAAATAAAAATTAAAAATAGTTTTTCTACTTATAGACATGAAAACAGTATGAGTTTCAGATGAATACGTCGCTATAATTTTTCCGATGATGTTACTTATATTATGTTTCATTTTATGATATTCTTATTAAAGGAATGTTATTTCCGACATAAGATATTTTGACTATGGCAACATCAATACTAGTAATTTTTAAACTACTTAACCAATTAAATAAAAATCGATTATTTCTAAGTGACTCTCAGTAAGAAACTGCTTTACAGAAAACTCAGAAAAATCGATAGTATAACAAGTAACTAAGTAATAATAAATTAAAAATACAACAAAATACAATACTTTAAGGAGTCACCCATTTCATATACCAGCAGCTTATAACAAATAGACTTCACGTAAAACTCATACATGTCTATGTATGATCCACGTTAATATTCAGAACAAGGGGACGTTCAAGGAACAGTTGTAGTTTATTGTTTGAAATATAAGCAATCTTCAAGTGCTTTCACTCAAGTGATTTCTGCTGTGTAACTTTTCAAAAAGCCTAAGGAAAGTTTATTTTTTAAACGCATAAGATAATTAAACTGTTTTTCGACATAATTTGTAGTTACATCGTTAGTGTTTTTAATAAGTGACGCCTGCTTATAGATTAAATTTTTAACTATTACAGCGTGTGTGTGTATTTTAATATAAAAATTAATTGTTTTCTTAAACTTTTTATTCTATAAGTGATTTATTTCAACTGTTATAAAATAAAAAGAATTTGTCTAATTCAACTTTTCATAAGACAACGCAAAACTCTTCTTGTTTTTACTATGGAATTTTTATATGCAATAATACATATCATACTTTACTATATTCGTGATGAAATCCAATCCTTCCTTACCTATAGAAATATTTAAAACTTAACTCATATACTAATAACGATGTATTCAAAATTGTAAATTATTTTTAGAGGGTAAAATGGGTTAATCCTGTGAACTATTATAACAGGTTTTTATTTTTGTATTTTATCCTATCACTACTACGTTATGGATTTATACTTTTTAGTATTGAATATTACATATGCTAAATATACTTTAGCTAAAAATACTCTTTACTGACAAAAATATTATTAAATTCATAATGTATGTAACCAGCTTGAACATTCTGCGTTTTTACCTAGAAAACCACCACCAATAATTTTAAATTTGTTACCATTGGTGAATTAAAACTTGTCATAATTGTTATATTCATATAAGAGACAGGATTCGATTATTCCATTTTGTTAGTGAGTGCGAGCATACGTATAGTTTCTTGTGCTCTGTATATGATATGCAGGCTATGTATGCACATTATTCTACATCGCAAATTCCCCAAACTTGTTCTGTTATCCACGCTGACGATGACAAGGAGGATAAGATTAACTCTAAATTCTAAATGTAGCCAGAGCCCTCCTGTTTACCTCAGTGACACGTTTTCTTTTTACGAAAACTGCACTCGCTGTAGTTTGCCCAGAGTACCTTTGTCAAGATTGCTCTTTTATAAAAGTATTCATGATCAAGATCAACCGTCATATCGTATAAAGTTAAAATGAATCACCGATTCCGTGAGGATACAAGACTAAAAGACCGCATTTATAATTAAATTCAAAGTAAAATTTTTCAAATTTGTTCAATTTTTATTATTACTAATATTATTCCAACAGTACTCTTTTTATTAGGCATAATTATTATACAATGAATTATTTAAATTTTTAGTTTTTACATTGATCATTGTCAGATATTTTAAGTCAAATTGCAAACTACCATATGACATTTAACCTATGATATACAGCAATTGCAGCTTAACTTCCCCAACATAATCTTTTAGTGACATGTTGTATACACTTTTATTAAAGAGTGCAATGAAACCCAACACAATGCACAAATAATGTGAATGTATAATTAATTTAGCAAGATATTTCTAGATACATTTTCCTGTAGACATGAAATTTTCCTTAAAACTTGATTATTAAATAGATAGGAGTTTTATTATGGCATATGACCAGTCATGGAATTTAGCTGAGCTTCATTAAAGCATATCACTATTAGGTTTTAGTAAGCTTACTTAATTTATCTTTTGTCTGTCTAACGGATGTAAATTTTGTTCTCTGTTTGTTGGCCAACAGGACATCTTGAGGAAGAAAAGAGCAATAGACTTGAAGTATTGAATGCATGCTCAGCGAATTTTGTCATTCGGTGTAATGTACTCCTACCTTGTTGAACTATAGTGTCCAGATAACGAGATAAAAATTCATTCTATCCAAATTATATGATTGTATTTGAATAAACATGGTATCAATGATTAGTATAAAACTTAATAAAATTAGGAACTTTTAAAACTCTGGATATGCAAAGCACTTACTGTTTAGTTTTTTAATTATATGCTGTAATAATAAAATACACCTTAAAATGATATAGATATTCACTTAATGATATAAAATGATAATAAAGTAGGAATAAATCATAAAATTTATATTACTTTTTAATAGTTTAATTTAAAATAAATAAAATGCAAAATATATACTAGCTTTAAAAATTTGGAAATTTAGGTAATGAAAAAATATTATGACATTAATATCTATGATCCTACTTATGACTTACAGATAATAGAATTGGCAAACGATACTTTAAATTTTGTTTTCATAGTTCACTGGCTTGCAAACATAATGTGGTTTATACATGTGTCACATGTTATTGTAATAACTAAAATAAATTAAATTGAATATTGGTACGTGTTCATTGAAATTAAGCAAACGTGTTTACTTATTATATTGTGATGTTTTTATAAACTTACCTACTCATTTTGCAAACATGTATCTGTTTAAAACCTCATCAAATATTTCAATAGGCAAATTTAAAAAATACAACCTGATTAAAATAATAAGCAACACTTATAACCCCAGGCATTTATGTTATTCTATAGTAAGTGTAAATATTGGTAATGTGAATCTTCATGTAGTGTTTTGAATGTTAACAATGTGTACATTGGCAAGCCCATTATTGCTACATTACAATGGAGTAATTACCTTGCCCAGCATTGATATTTAACCATCAGTTGTGTACATTAGTTAGCCCATTATTCCTGTACAACGTAGACTTACCTTAAGCAACATTTATAATTAACACTCAGTTGTGTACCGCAGCTAGAATAATTTTGCTATATAACATTGAGTTTTTAGCTAGTCCAGTATTATTATTTAGCATTCCCTAGTGTACTACAGCTAAGCCAATTTTGCTATATAACATTGAGTTTTTAGCTAGTCCAGTATTATTATTTAGCATTCCCTGGTGTACTACAGCTAGGCCAATTTTGCTATATAACATTGAGTTTTTAGCTAGTCCAGTATTATTATTTAGCATTCCCTAGTGTACTACAGCTAGGCCAATTTTTCCTATATAACATTGAGTTTTTAGCTAGTCCAGTATTATTATTTAGCATTCCCTAGTGTACTACAGCTAGGCCAATTTTGCTATATAACATTGAGTTTTTTAGCTAGTCCAGTATTATTATTTAGCATTCCCTAGTGTACTACAGCTAGGCCAATTTTGCTATATAACATTGAGTTTTTAGCTAGTCCAGTATTATTATTTAGCATTCCCTAGTGTACTACAGCTAGGCCAATTTTGCTATATAACATTGAGTTTTTAGCTAGTCAAGTATTATTATTTAGCATTCCCTAGTGTACTACAGCTAGGCCAATTTTGCTATATAACATTGAGTTTTTAGCTAGTCCAGTATTATTATTTAGCATTCCCTAGTGTGCTACAGCTAGGCCAATTTTGCTATATAACATTGAGTTTTTAGCTAGTCCAGTATTATTATTTAGCATTCCCTAGTGTACTACAGCTAGGCCAATTTTGCCATATAATATTGAGTACCTAACTTTTTCAGCATTCATATTTTTAAACTCAGTAGTGTATATTGGTTAGCGCTGTAGTTTTATAAAGATTTTTAGTACTTTAACTTGTTCATGATCTATGTTTAACAATCATTTTTTTACCTTTGGAAGCTCAGTATTCAAATATAATATTAAGTATCTAACTTGCTTCGTATTGCTATATAACATTGAGAAATTGATTTTGCGTGAATATTCATATGCGTGAAAATAAAATGCTCTCTTGTCAATTAAAAACAAAAGCCTCTTCACAAGATTAACAAAATCAAGTAAAACTTAACTGAGGTTTATTTAGTTCTAAAATCTATAAAATCGATCAAATTTATATTAAAATAGTTCTCAGTTTTATTGTGCGCCTTGTACTAAACGCAAAATTTAGAATTTTTCCAATTCCACTTATATTTAAGTTCGTTTTTAAAACTTAAATACAACTGGCTACAGAAGTATATTTCTTATAAATTTCCAAAATCACACAATCTAGTCAAATGTTTAAATCGTAACTAATATAGAAATGAAATTAATCTTACATTAACGTAAATGCTATATATTATAATTAAACTAGTATACATTAAACTTTGCATAATATCTAAAATAATTTAAGTTTGACTGGACAGAATTTAAGGAACAAAAGTTCAGGTGCAGCTGTTGTGCTAGTAATTCACTTATAAATAGATCGGTGAAATGTTTCATGCATATTAATGTCAAGTCAAGCGTCACGGGCAGTGATTGGAACAAACTCAATACGGCCGGCGCCAGGTATTTCACACAGATTCTTGAACTCAACATGTTTATTTGGCTTAATTGTTAAATGAAGTTTTCAGTACTGCTCCTGCGTTGGAAAAAAACCCAGAAGGGTTCACCTCTGGCTGGTTTATACCACTCAATATAACTTACACTTGGTGCAAAACAATCAGCCGTGTCACATGTTTACCAACTTAAATAGTCGAGTCGAGTGTTAAAAGAACTTACAATATCTATAACGATTAATTTTTATTAAACAAATATAACAACACATAGTTTTCACATTTTTCTTGATGAAACTAACGAGGAAATGCGGGATTAAATTTCACCTTGACTTTATAAATGTAGCATCGGTATAATAAATTAAAAGTTTAGGGATATTTCAATAACAAAACTGTTTCCAATTAAAATATGATCCATTGAAATTAATTAAATTAACATTCTTAAATAAACATTTAATTTGTAACCGTAAAAAAAAAATATTAAAAAGAATGTCTTAAAAAGATATTGTAATTTTTAGTTATTTTCACGACTTGTGTAATGAGCTACATTATTGTTTGTTGTAATAGGAAATTATAAAAATGTCATTTTGAACATTATTATTTTGGAAATATAGGAGATATAATAAAATAATATTCTACAAGTGTAAAATACGATTTTCTAGATTTATAGAAAACACTGCTATAAATCTTCAAATAACTATTCTGGTCGCCTACCATCTGAACCTTTGATGCCATAAACACATAAACTTCTGCAGGGTAAACAAAACTCTTACTATTTAACTACACAAAAATGGCGCTAATGGATAGTGATAAAAACACTGCTATGAATCCCTTAACTTATCATTCTGCTCGTCTCTTGCATGAGCCCTTGGCACCTTAATAAATGAACTCCTGCACGGTAAACAAGGAGCTCTTGCTACTATCATTAAAATTTCAAACATGTGTGCTTGTTGGCAGTATTATAAAACACTGCTATAAATATCTTAACTTATCATTCTGCTTGTTTCTTGCATGAGCCCTTGGCGCCTTAATAAATAAACTCCTGCACGGTAAACAAGGAGCTCTTGCTACTAACATTAAAATTTCAAACATGTGTGCTTGTAGGCAGTATTATAAAACACTGCTATAAATCTCTTTACTTATCATTCTGCTCGTCTCTCTCGCCTGAGCTTTTGGCTTTTTAACAAATAAACTTCTACAGGGTAAGTAAACCTCTTACTATTTAACTAAACTAATCAGTAATAGTTAATAAGAATAATGCTTTTGAAAGAGATACTAAATCAAGTAGGTATAATCAAAGTAAATAAAATCTGTATTAGTCATAGTGTAAATAATATAATTCATTTTACCAAAAGTATTCGTGTTTTTAATATGTAATGCATTACTTAGAATTTATTGAATATTATTTTTAAAACATAAGGTTTTGAGTTTCTAAGTGGTCTACATAATAAAGAACGTTAAAATTTTGCTTATTGCATATTTTTAGTTGAAATATATATTAAATTTAAATAATAAGTTATCCGCATTATTAAAACAAATGAAGACTTAATATCAGAGTTTAGATTTTGTTAGTAATCTCTATATTTTTATACAATTTTTACTTCATAACTAATCATTGTTATGTATGAAATATATTTTCTATGTTACTGACTGACTACTGATTTACTCTGAAACAAATATTGAGGTCACTAGAGAATTGAGACTCAAGGTATGTTTGTAGTCTCCCTCTACCCCTAACCTCCAGGTGATTTATTCAACGTGCCTTCAAACATTTCTATGACACTCGGACTTCCTAGAACAACAAGGTTTATTATTTCACTTTTCAATCTGAATTTAAATGAATTGATGACATATCTATTAATTATAAACAACGTCATAAAATTACTTAAACAGCTGCCCGAACTTGTGATCTGGGGTTGGAGATTGTGTTATCCCAAAGTTCTTTGTATAATCCCATGTATCAAAGTTTGTTAGATTTTTCTTTATCTCTCAACTTATTCTGTGACGCATGTGGTTTTTTAAATGTCCCCGTTTAGCCTTATTATGTACATCCTCATGGGCCACTAGCTAGTGCGAGGATAAAACAGAATAAGGAGGAGAGGCGATACAGTTCAAGGCCAACGGTACTGATAAAATGTACAACGGTCACCAAGGGGATTTGAAACAACACCATCTTTAACTCAGATCCAATGTCCGACGTCATACACCAATCCACGATCGCCACTTTGGACTTGGTGTTCATTTGAACTCTCCATAACATCACCAGAACTACTGGCTGAGTAGGTCTTCCCTCGTAACCGCAAGTACTGATACCACAGCCCTATTCCATGAATGCTCCGACTTAGTAAACCATACTTAGCCTTGTGGAATTTTTAATGCAAAATTTTATGTTAAAAGGAAAGAATGACATATATATATACAGTATATCGTATATATATATATATATATATATATATATATATATATATATGTATATATATAAATATATATAGGGACTACTATTGGTTGTTCTTCTTGGTTGGTTTTATTTTTAGTGGTGCAAAATTTGATTGATATCTTATTGTCATAATTATAACTATTTATTGCTCTGGTAACATGAAATTTACCAAGTGTAATAAATTAAATTTAACATTTTCTACCACCTTTTTAGAACTGTTATTATTAAATATAAAATACTTTTTTACATCTTTAAATAATGCAGAGCTTCAATTGCATTTAAGTATTTGTATATAGAGCTTTACGTCTTGTTATGAAAGGGTGGTTAAAGTAACTTTAGTTATCCTTTAAATTCTGAAAAAAAAGAGTGAATTTTAACATTTCTGCTTAAAATATCAGCTCAATTAACGCGTTGGTCTACATTAAAATGACAAATAATCTTATCTAAAAGGGAAGGATATATTTTAATGCTTCCATGGGTTTAGTTTTAAACTTGATATGTTTTTACGCATTAGTCACTAAATCGGTAAGAGAAGGAATGACTACAAGAACTAAAGACATACAAAGAGATATAATTTATTTTACACAAATGTAACACTTACATTTACTCCGTAGAATAATACGTGTGTGTATATCGTAACTGTGCATACAATTCTTCGAGGTAAGATTTCGCATAAAATCCGGTTAAGTTAACGGATATATAATATTTAATTTATTGTTAAATCAATCAAAGATTTTAGGTCAATAAAAAGATGTCATTGGAATCGATTTGACACTAAATATTCACTATATGTCCAGTACAATTTCGGGAGTTATAACAACTATGAATTTTTCAATCAATCCACTTTCACAAGCTATAAAATCCTTGAAAATGATGAACTCGTTGGTATTTTGTAGTAAAAAATTTAACTCCTGTTTAAAATCTATTATTATTCCTGTAACTTTGACTTAGGAGTTTCGACTAAGATAATCTAAATTTCTTGTATGTCCGATCAATCAGGTCAGGTATTAATTCAGGTTTGCGACAGTCCCACTATGCTCCGTCTCAAAGACTCACTAGTAAAACCTTGCAAGCTGTACCGATGTAGCCTGAGTTTAGATTCCTGTTGTATCTTGACTTTGCCTTATTTATTACTGATAATAATTGTTTTAACAAAATGTAGACAAATAAAAGTTAAATTGTAAAACAAAAAATTTAATAAAACATAACTTCTTAGCTAAAGCAATGTCATAATTTTATTTAATATAAAAAAATTTTTGAAATAAATATAAAAAAGTAACCATAAAAATGTTTAACTTTCTGAGCTGCCTTTCGTACGTTTACCCTCCGTTTTACATTTATTATCTCATTTCGGTACAAGTTATAAGTAGAAAAACTGTGTGATTCTGTACTATTAAACAACACTGCCTTGCGTTATGGAATTTAAAATTAAACCTTATCTTTATAGGTCAAATATGTGTTATCTTGTATCTATATAGAACTAGATCAAGAATACTAGAGCATGTAGGTCACGTTCATCAAGCATTCATACCTAACCGGTGTATTGAATTCTGTAGTGTCTGTTCCTTAGAGTCTGGGGTTTGTCTTTTGCATAAACCATCGCCTATCTCCGTGTAAGGCAAATCAACTAATCCAGGGTAGTAATATTACATATATATATATATTATATATATATAACATATATATATATATATATATATATATATATATATAACATATATATATATATATGTATATATAATATATTTCATATTATATATATATAAATTATATATAATATATATTATATTATATATATATATATCTAATATTTAATAACTCGCATTAATCAACGTTATTTTTTACAGTAATAAATATTAAAATTTTACAACATAATCTCAAACGACTTACACAAAGTAAATGCAATTTCAAGCAATAACATATAAGTATTTATGGTTTAACTTACTTTACATATATTTATTATTTTATACACATGTCTATACAAACTATTTTGTTCCTTTATTATGTTTGTTCTGTGGACCAGAACATTTTCAAGAGGAAGTCTGCCAGTAGCTTATCTTGGTTAGAAAACTTACTGATGGAGGTGGGGCTTTGCATCGGCTTTGACGGGAAAACCGTTTAAGCACCTGTAATAAGATGAAGTAGACTTGCAGGACTTTTAGAAAAAAAATATATTTGTAGTTTTAAACTGTCCTATTACAATTTAATGCATAAAAAATTGTTTTAAATGACTTAAATTGTAATCTTCCCTACAAAACCGAAATTGTTTAAGGTAAAGCCCAAGGTTTAGAAACCAAACATTTAGTTTTATACTATCTCTAATTTGGTGTAACGCAAACCACGTGGATGTATTTCATATGTTTTCAGTTAGAAACTGTTCAATGTAAATAATTTTAAGTGTAGACATTTTATTATATACTGTACTTATTTAGTTTATTTTCTGCAGGGGTAGATCGTCAACTAATTTGAAGTAATATTTGGAGTTGCATTTTCCAATTAGAGTTCATAAATTTTCTTGAATAAAATGTTACTGAATTGTTTCACTTTTTTATTAGGACTATTAAATGTCAAAATTTACGACGAAGCTCATATGAAAAACATTTCTTATTACATTTTGGTGTATTTTGTGAAACAATTACAAAAGATTTGTCAACGGAGAGACCTGCCTGTTGGTATTCCAGGTTTTTTTACTGCTTATGGATTTAATAACGGGGCATTTCAAAAATGTTATTATATGATATTTTATAATATTAAAGGATAAAATGGTTTAAGCCTGACAATTAACATTTCATAATTGTTATTTTTTTAATATTCTATCCGCTAAGTATTAGGCCAATACTCCTTTTTACAGAATATTGAACCTTGATAATTACATACAAGCAAGACATATACTTTACTGTCAAAGGTATTATTAAATTCATAATGTATGTAACGAGGTTAAACATTTTGCGTTTTGGATCCTACTTATGAAATTACAGAAAATGGAAATGGCAAACTAATATAATAAATCATATTATACTTTAAATTGTGTTGTCATAGTTCACTGGCTTGCAAACACAATCTGGTTTATACATGTGTCACATGTTATCGTAATCAATAAAATAAATGAAGTTGAATGTTGATACGTGTTCTTTGAAATAAAGCAAAAATGTTTACTGATTACATTGTAATGTTTTAATAAACTTGCCTACAAATTTTTCAAACATGTACCTGTTTACAACCTAATAAAAATATCAATTGGCAAATTAAAAAAATACAACCTGTCTAGAATAATAATAAACACTTCCAACCCCAGAAGTTTACGTTATTCTAGAGTAAATGTAAACATTTGGTAATGTGAATCTTCATGTGGTGCCTTGAACGTTAACATTGTGTACATTAGCAAGCCCAATATTGCTATATTACGTGGAGTAATTACCTTGTCCAGCATTGATATTTTAGACTTTAGCTGTGTACATTAGTTAACCCATTATTCATGTACAATATAGAGTACTTATCTTAAATAACATTATAACTAGCATTCAATTGTGTTACTGTGGATAGCATAATTTTGCTGTAAATATTGAATACTTAGCTAGTCCAATATTATTATTTAGCATTCACTTGTGTAAAACAGTTAGTCCCAATTTTGCTGTATAATATTGAGTACTTAGCTTGTTCAACATTTAAATTTAAAAACTTATTAGTGTATATTCGTTAGCCCTGTAGTTATATAAAGCTTTTGGAACTTTAAATTGTCCACGATCTATGTTAAAAATCATTCTTTTACCTTTGGAAGCTCAGTATTCATATATAATATTGAATATCTAACTTTCTTCGTATCTCTATGCAACATTGAGAAATTCCTTTTGCGTGATTATTAATATTAAACTAAAATAACATGATCTACTTTCAATTAAAAATCAAATCGCTACTTAAAACATTACTAAATTAAAGTAAAATTGAACAAAATTTTATTTAATTGATTAATTTTAAAATTTCAATTATATACACATTACATTAATTCTCAGTTTTATTGTACGCCTCGTACAAAACGAAAAATCTAGAAATGTTGTCCAATCCCGTTATATTTCAGTTAATTTCTCAAATGCAACCGGCTAAAAAGCATATTTCTTATAAATGTCCAAAATTACAAAATCTAGTAAAAAATTTCAAATCATAACTATTATAGAGATGAAATTAATCTTACATTAATGCACATCTTGTAATAATTAAACTTGTATACATTAAACTCTGCATATTATCTAAATACCTTAAGTTTGACTGGACAGAATTTATGGAACAAAAGGTCAGGTGCAGCTGCTGTGCTCGTAATCCCCTTATATTGGATCGGTCAAATGTTTCATGCATATTAGTGTCAAGTCAAGCGTCACGGGGAGCGAGCGAAATAAACTCAATACGGCGTCAGGTATTTCGTATGGAGTCTTAATCATGTATAATTGGCTTCATTGTTAAATAAAGTTTTCAGCACTGTTCCTGCGTTAGCTGTTAGCAATGAATGAAAATCGGATACTACAAATAAACGCAATTACAGTACCAGTTATTTCGTATGGATTCTTAAAATGAACATCTTAAATTGGCTCTTTTGTGAAATTAACTTTTCAGCGCTATTTCTGCGTTAGCCATCAGCAATATATGAAAACTCGGATACCATGAAAAAACTCAATAGCTTGTGTATATTTATCACTTGAGATTTTCTCACAAACCCAGAAGGGTTCACTTCTGTCTGGTTAAACCACGCAATATAACTTACACTTAGTGCAGAAAAATCTGCTGTCACATTTGGACCAACCTTTAGTCGAGTGATAAAAGAACTTACAATATCTATAAAGATTCATTTTTATTTAAAAATAAAATTACAACACATACTTTTTACATTTTTCGTGGTGAACCTAATGAGGAAATGCGGGATTAAACTTCACCTTGACTTTTACTCCATAGAATCAATGCTGAACCTGAACAGTTCTGACCCCTGTAAAGAGAAAGTAGTCGAAGAATTGTGAGAAATATTTATCATTTTTACCTTTTAAGTTACAGAGGTCGATATTAGTATGCAGTATGTGATTATATTGACTCACCATACTTAGGTAATATTAAATTGCTGTAGCAAAAAAATGATATATTTTCTTACTAATTCAATAATTCATTATGTCATAATTTAAAAAAAAAACTGATAAATTTTCACTGGCGTTATAGTTTTATTTATAACATAGCATTTCTTACATGTATCTATGAATGGAAAAGATGAAAAATTGAGATGGCCACATCTACAATTAGCTGGAATACAAAAGATTTTATAAGTATTAAGGGAAAAAACACAGATCATTTTAAAATAATTTACAGCATTCCGAGTTATCACACACCGTGTACTATCATTAATTTTTTAATTTAATTGTTTTTAAACTTGAAATATTAAACTGAGAGAATATAGGAATCATTGTGTTTAGAATGCATTTCTTCATTTTATTACCACACATCCATTTTCAAATGTAATGCAATAAAAAGTGCATTAAAATTCAGGGATAAGGACTCATACCCGCAGTCAAATGTAAACTATAGAATGACGAGATACGATATGGCTTTGAAATATATGTTCTTATAGGACTTCTTATGCTAATGTGAGACGATACAGGGAATATTTAATTTGGACACGTTTATTTCACAATGTAGTTGGAGGATATCCTAACATCACCAGCAGAATTAAAGGGAGACGGATTTATCCTTACAGTTAAGAGAATGAGGCAGTAGAGAAGACTGAAGACGATGTTTCTTTGTAATTTATAGAGGACTTCTCAAGCAGCACAATAAGGTGAGACGATGACAGCAGTGTTTACATTATTCAGTTTTGCTGTGTTGCTGAATTGTACGGATATTTTATATTAATTGATGGGCTTGAAACATTTACTGATACAATAAATTGAATAATGAAAGAAATGGAAATATCATAATAATATTGATTATGATTAATGACGCACATTACTAATTAGTTTTTTTAAATTTATTCGCTGCCTTCTTTCTATGTATAATTAATGTAATTTCTATGTAATTCTTTCTATGTAATTTTTATATTAATAAATTCTCCTATTTTTAGTTTTATAAAACTATTGTTTTGCTCTTTCCCCGAGGGATGTTATAATGTATTCAAACTAAGTTGCAAAATCTTGGTAAAGTAATGAACGTTTTACTACTAAGTAAACGGTTACCGTGCTTAAACTGTCGAGATATTGTTTACGTTAAATCTTGTTTACCTGCTTAGCCTGCAGCCTTTTTATTCACATCAGTTAATTTTTTTGAATTAAAAAGAAATTTTATCGTTATAAAACGGCAGTTTCCTACTTTTCAGTGTACGTTTTTCGTTGCAATGTTCTTTCGTAAAGTGTCGATATAAATGTAGCATCGGTATAATAAGTTAAAAAGTTTAAGGATAATTCAATAATAAAACTGTTTCCAATTAAAAGAAACATATGATCCATTGAAATTAATTAAATCAACATTCTTAAATAAACAGTTTATTTGTTAACCGTTAAACAAAATATTAAAAGAATGCCACAAAAAGATATTATAATTTTTAGTGTTTTCACAACTTGTGTAACAAGCTACATTATTATGTGTTGTAATAGCAATTTATAAAATGTAATTTTGAACATTATTATTTGGCAATATAGGAGATTAAATCAAATCATATTCCCCATTTGTAAATATTTTAAAATGTTGTTCTATATTTATAGAAAAGACTGCTTTAAATCTTCAAATAACTATTCAGGTCGCCTCCCGTCTGAACCCTTGACGCCATAACAGAAACTTCTGCAGGGAAACAAAACTCTTACTATTTAACTACACAAAAATGGCGCTAATGGATAGTGATAAAAACACTGCTATGCATCTCTTAACTTATCATTCTGCTTGTCTCGTGCATGAGCCCTTGGCACCTTAATAAAATGAAACTCCTGCACGGTAAACAAGGAGCTCTTGCTATTATCATTAAAATTTCAAAACTTTGTGCTTGTAGGCAGTATTATTAAACACTGCTATACATCTTTTAACTTATCATTGTACTTATCTCCCACCTGAGCGTTTGGCTTTTTAACAAATACACTTCTGCAGGGTAAGCAAACCTCTTACTATTTAACTAAACTAATCAGTAATAGTTAATAAGAACAATGTTTTTGAAAGAGATACGAAATCAAGTAGGTATAATCAAAGTAAATAAAATCTGTATAAGTCATTAATTGCTATATGATCAAATATATGTTTTTATGACATTATGATATATACCATCTCTAAGCATTAAGAATGTTTTATTTTTAATACTATGAAATATTACATTTATAAAAAATAATTAAATCAAATTCAAAATACTGTCCCAACTGTATTATAAAAACCGTTTCCAAGAATAACATTTCAATTCATGGCATACAGATGAGTAGCAACTCTGCTAATGAACTGCGTGCGGATATGATAATTCATCATTGACAAACGGGAGTGAATTGATTGGGTCTGATTATTGTTCCGTGGTTATCGTTCCGAATGATTTGCGCTTGGCGAGCGAAGCTTGCTTCAATAGCTGTGATTTTCTGCAATTTCATAACTGTTACATCATTCAATTCCTTTCAGATCATTCATACGTAACAAGTGCACGATGTGGGCTATAAGTACAAAATTTAAGACGTCGTTATTTTGGTAACATGATTAAATGTTGCTTCAATTTACTTGCAATTTTATTTTGCCTTATTGCCTGGCAAAGGAAATAAAGAAATAAAGGGTAAATTATAAATGTGTGGTGCCCGTTGGCCTTAGGTGTAAAGTATTCGACTAAATGAAGTAAAATACAATGTTGTATGAATAATGCGAGTTCAATTTTGTAAAAGACTGGTGGTAAATGAATTTTGCCTTACGCAATTAACAATAATAACATGTTTTCACAAACCATCTAATAGTTCATTATTATACGCATATTTCTTAACATAGCATGGCTACATGTTATTGAAAATCAGTATTTATTTACGAAGCTTAGCATTTAAAATAATATAGTTTATAATATTTTGCAATTATATGTCAATTGTAAAATGACTATAAGTACTGACTTAAAAAGGTTAAATTTTTTTTAGAATATCACTCATTTTCGGATGTCTTTGTGCTACAACAGTTGGTGTAGACATTAATTTACTTCCATGTCTCCAGCTATAAAACATCATAGAGACGTTTATGGCTGTTTTACGACCTATGGTTCGGAGACTCAAGTACTAACAGACGGATTTGACGAGCAGCCTTCGAATGAACAAAGGCGTTCGCGCACTCCAAACTCCAACCGTCACAGTCATGGATCTCTTAACCCCTGCCCGTGGGTTATTGTTATTAACCAAAATAACTTTATAGTTCATTTACACCAAAATAAAAATTTACCGTACATAAATAAGAAAATAAGAAGCTGAATTCCTGGAATCTAATTTTAAAGAAGAATAATAATAGTTTTGATTACATTGTATATAGAAAACCAACAAATTCAAGTCAAGCAAGCTATTCAACCTCATACCGTCAAATATCCCGTATAATTTGGTGCTTACAGCTCTATAATACACCGATTATTAAATCTAAGTCCAGAAAAACTATACCAAAGAGCTAAATACAGTAAAATATATATTGCTAAGTCCAATGGTATCGTCAAAAAATTTTCTACAAAGGGGCCAAAAGAGTTCACAAACATTATGTTAATGCATATAACGAGAAAAATATGTAGGTAACGAATTTAGTTACTCTATACAAAATACTATTACTAATAATTTAAAAGAGCATGGCATAAATATGGCCTTAAAACATTTGACATATTATTTTTAGTCATTAGTCGTTTATCCAATTTTTATACATTATTATTTTTTAGTATGCGTGGTATTTAATGTAGCAGGAATTCTCCCAAGGTGTCCTTACAGTCTCCGTAAGCTTTCTTTTATAGAAGATATATTTATTTACCTTCTTGATTCTACCGAGTCAAATGCTATTTAGCCTTGTGGTCAGGTTTTAGGTGGTAAGTCGGTGAATGCAGACCTATCGTGGGCTATATTCTGTAGTTCAATTTTAATAACTAGTGTTGATTATTTTTGTATTAAGTAAATGTTGTTGAATTTGTGCAGTCGACACACTACATCTTGGTTGTGATTCCTGACTTGTGCGTGTCACAACACTCTTGTCTGATATTTCATAGCCAGATAGTAGTTATTTGTTAGGTGAGTTATTCAGCTGCCGATGGCTAATGTATGGATAACTCCAACTTCAACTTCTACATACTAGCTTCAGTTGGTCAGTTACATAATTATAGTAAATTGAAACATTACATGATATACATACTAGAGCTTGTAATAACCTAAAGCTTCAACTCACGTACTGAATTTTGTATCATGTTTATCTCGTATGAATATAAAAGAAACGACAGCACAATGTGTTACCGTTGTGTTCCCGTGTGTGCGAGCCTCGGGCTATCTGAATGCGACAGCTTTCTCAGTTCGTTTCTACTTAGTTCATGTTATATCGGCTGTATGAGTACGTATACCTTAGTATATATTAGTAATATATATATATATATATATATATATATCTAATATATACTTACTAAATATATACTAAGAACTTATATACACGTATGCATGATGAACACGAATATACTACCGTTTCGTTAGTTATACAAAGCTTAGTAACAAAATCATCACCAACAGAAAATACACATTGACAAACCACAAGAGAAAATGTTGTTAACTCAATTCAATTATTTAAATAATATACAATTCAAAAATGTTACCCCATTAACAAATTTCAATCATAAAAAAATTTTAAATAACAACACAAACAGTTAAAGAAAAATGGGATTCACACATAGCTACTATTCAGTTTTATGGTTAAGAGATCTGGGGGTTAAGCGTAATTTGGAGTGCTCTTACTTAAACTTTTGGGCTTTTAGGAGCACCTATTGATTACATTCATTATAATCCTAATGCTACATATAAGTATGCTTTTTCCACAATTAATAATACACACTGTGTTCTGAAAAGGGTGTCACAAACTTCTGTGGCTAAAATGACTCGTGATTTTAAACTAAAATTTTGTATAAAAATTGGAGGAGAATTGTTTCACTTAGCCCCTAGCCGCCATTTTGTAAGATTAGCAAAAGTATCTCTAGATCTATTAAAGTTACAGATACACAACCTTTTGCACTGTTTTTACAAGTAATACATACACTCAACAAATTATTGTATTTGATTTAAAATTAAAGAAGTTGTGTCGGTTGAAAATTTTAAAAGTTAAATAACAAAAACAAAACCAGTATATTTATACTAAATTTGCTAGATATTAAATATTTTGAAATGTTTATAAGGTATCCGTCAATGTATAACCTAGCAAGCCCACTTTAAAGTCATATCTGCACAAGCCGAGTGTAACAAACACTATTCTCAGTTGAGAGGCATCAGCATGTTTTGACATGTTTGTTGCTCCCGGCGTGACTTAGCTTCAGAGCCTAGTTACCGTTATTGCCAATGGATGTGTATAGGGCTCTGACTGAACTCTGATAAAATCTGTTATCTGGTTCAGAGCAGAAACCTCGCATATCAACACTATAAGCGGGTTTAGGATACCACTCCCAGGGCTAGCTCAGCTAGCGGCGCGGGTGGAGGAACGTAAATAATATCTAAGGTCATTTCTATTCCTATTGTTTCTGCGGTTTGCACTACTTCCACGTTTTTATTGTGCGTTGTAAAGGCCATTCCTGTAATAATGAATACCCTGGACTGTATTAAAATTATAATATTTCATTAACTATTTCAGGTAATTGCTTTTACATTTCTATGAAACTTTAACGTGGACCACTGTTATCATAAATACTTATAAACCGATACAAACCAATTTTTAAGAATTCGAATGCATAATATTTCTGAAAATATTATTTGTAGTTCTGGTGTTTTTTGTAGGAAATGTTAACTTAAAAGTATACGTACTCGTCTTGTATTAGTTTCAATCACAATCTTACAAAGGATATTTTCAGCCACGTTGGTAATTTAATAGTTTTATGTTTTCCACAGGCCAACCGACATCACCTCTAATCCATATTTATATTTGCATATTCGTTATTAAAATTTAACCTATTTGAGAGAGTTTATTTCAGATATTTTAGAATCATACGTCTAATTCATTATTTTATTGTAATAATAATTCATCTTAGCTTTTTTTATTTCCTGTTATAATTTATAAATTAATGAATAGTTAGATTCTTATTTACTTCTTAAATCACTTAGAGCACATTCAGTATTACCATAAATGTATATACTAGAAAATGCACATCACGCGCGAATAAAATGTTTAACGATTAGAGTATCGGCATGTGACATTGGTATGGTAATTATAAAGATTTCCAAGTTGTACTCATAAAAGCTGATAGGTACACTTTTTCATAAACAAGATCCACTAGTTTCAAAACTATTAACAAGTTCTTCGAAATACTTGTTGGTTCATATATGCATATGAGTAAAATCTAAAAATTCAAACATATTGATCAAGAAAATCTCCTTAAAATGACCACTAAGATGATATACTTAATGTAGACCATCTTTAATATTATTGATTATACAACGCAAACAATTTAATGCCTTCTTAGTTAATGTCCTTTGAAAATCTAAAAATTGTAGCAATAAATTTGTAAATAATACGATATATTTAACACGTCAAATCATTTAAATAAGAATTTTAAATAAATAAAATGTACTGTAAGTTATGAATGTTGAAACATAACTTTATAATGTAAAGCTCTGACATAGTGTGTGTAAAGCGGTTAGCCGATCTCAAAGCACTCGGTAAATAACTAAGGCGGTTACTGCTTTGAACTTCTCTCCCCTCACATAACTTCAGGCACAACATTTTACTAGCGGAATTCCTCAACACTTTCTCAGATAATATTAAATGGCAACTTTGGCATTCTAAAACATTTAACCAAAATAGTATAAATACTACATTAAATATAGCTAACATATCCAAATCGACATTACTATTATATGAAGCATCATATATACGTAGAACAACGGCTAAGCCAAATCTTAACTTTCTAGTTTTCCCTAAAAGTTTACCTTCTGGCTTATTTATACTTTTTATTTGAACGTACATTTGTTACACATTTTTCACTTAAATCTAGTTAACTGTAAAAAATTATATTTCAAAGTTTAGATTTTTTTATGTCACTCTATGTATGAATCATGTTTTATATTATATTATATCAATAAACGTCTCGGTTTTTATTACCTTCAGGTCAGCCTTGATTGTCGTGAGGATTCATCGTAATATGTCTGAAAAACGCATGCACAATAATGCACTCAAGCGTACTTAAGATAACTGTACTGAACTCCACTGAGACATGATCTGAACATGTAATCAAGCATTGTCAGGTCGTAGCTGTCACATCAATACATTCCAAACTCCCAGCTGTGACGTCATCAATATTCTTCTTGTCACAGGATTGACGTTTACACCAACTCAATTTTTGTTTTATTTAATTTGAGTCAATGGATATATAAATGGTTTATATATCATTAACAGCTTCTATTTCTACACATATTTGGTGAATTGGATAAGTAACTTTTCTATCAATAAAAAAATAATTATAATACAAAGATAAGAGATTAGTTTTTGTAACTAAAGTTTCTAAATTTAATTTATTCAAAAAGATGATAAAACGTTTATTATGAGAAATCTATAAAAAGTTTATTAAGTCAATGTAAATGTGCTTAATGTATTTTGTTTAATTTAAATGTTTCAGTTGTTCATCTTAATTTTATTTTGAGTTCAAAAACAATATTTTGTATAAACACTTTTAAAGATTGGGATTAAGAAAATATAAATGAGCAACTTAAATATTTTATTAAAAGAATATTTGTTTAATATTGTTGCATTTTGACTTATAATCAAGACTTGAAATTTTAAATAGTTTCTATAGACAGGTTTATTTTAGTCCATTTAATATATCTATATATATAAAAATGAATGTTTGTGTGTTTGTCCTTTATAGACTCAAAAACTATTTGACCGATCTTTATGAAAATTTGTATGTATATGTATTTTTCCACGTAGAAGGTTTATATGCTATGCCCATTGATGTAACTCCCCACCAGGAGGCACTGCAAAATATATAAGTTATCAAAGCGCCTGCACATTGTAAACTACAATTACGAGATAGTTGTGTATAATAACTACACACTATGTGTAGGCGCTAATTTTTTATGGATATTTGCCTTTCAAAATTAGTTTCTGTTTGGCCTTATAGCTTGAATGTTAGACCACTTTATTATTAAGTACATGTACGTCATATATATATATATATATATATATATATATATACACACACACACACACACCACACACACACACACACACACACACACACACACACTAGCTGTTTCTTCGTACGTTTTTTGTAAGCTTTGCTCGTATATGAGCTCTTCTGGTTCAAGTGAATTATACTCGTATTGTCAACGCCGATGTAGAGTTTACCTTGTTCACACTATCACGAAAATCTGCCAAAAGTGTATGTTTATAGCCATTGTACACACACATGTACTTAATAATATATATATATTTATTTATTTATTTAAATCTATATTAATTATGTCGCAATAGCCTTATGCGCTTCACAATTCCATTCACAGGTTTCATTAGTTTTAATACTAACTAAGAGAAAAAAGATCTTAGTTTCTAGTTTAAAATTTTTACTGAATTTAGTATCGATTCCGTTTATTTTCACTTTGAAAAAACCCTCCATTTAAATAACATTTAAAATTTGATTCAATTAAAACTCTGAAGCTAAATCAAAAGCATTTTTTCATTGAAATTCGTCGTATAAGTCCATATTTTAATGCGTGGCAAGTTTTATTCACAATGAGAACTTTATCCGCGTCAAGAGTACTCTATATCTGAGAATGGGATGCGAGTAGAACCGGAGTTGCTTTAAATACCGTTGTCTTACCACATCATACTCAGCTCTGGTGATGTGGAACCTCCCTATTCTTTGTACAGCAAATAGAGTGATCACTGCAGGTCGATAATTGGTTACACTTTAAACAATCACAATAAAGTAATACCATCTTTATACTCCTGTAAATGTGCATTATAATCACTTTTAGTTTTACTGATGATGAATCTCTACCGTGAGATCGAAATATCAATAAGATTTTAATGTACATAAAATTGTATGTACATATTACATCAGACAGCAAAAAAAAACTTTGAGGTGGATTTATTTTTTTTATTTTTCGTTTTATTGAACAAATAACGACATTACAAACGAACATTCAAGGGTTTCACAACCCGAAGTCAATCCCAACAGACCTCTGTTTAGCTGCAGTGTTTATTATCCCATTAATACAACCTATTAATGTAAGGCTATAACCAGAGTTTAGTACTTCTGTCGTAAGTACTCTCATTTGATGTTTTATTTTGTGACTCTTTCCTTTATTGATGGATGTTCTCTACCAGTCAAGCAAGACCCTTAAATAGATGGAAAAGTTTATAACACAGTCTATTATCGAATCGTACGTATACAGTTGTAAGATACATCTATCATATTTATGGATTTCATTCTGAAGTATTAAAGATTTGTATTATTGTAAAGACATTGTTCGTTCATTAGGACTTGTTTTTAATAATTAGTTAATTAATGATCAAATATCATTATGCTACCTTTTGTATTACTTAATTTCCTTTAAACAACTACATAGTTCTAAGCACGTAATGATTTTAAACTAGACCATACTGTACTTAGACCTTAATTCTCACTGATTTACAAAATTATACGTATACATGTGAGTACTAAATCATATATTTTAATCCTTGTTATAAAGCTACGTTGGCCTTGAAAACCACTAGTTCTTTATTGTACAATATACACGTAAGGTTGCAGTTTTAAATAAAAACTAATAATTTGCTGATATATCACATAGGATTTAGGTTTTAGACTCTCTCTTCTAAGACCAGTTGTAAGGGTAATAATAAGATCTTTGACTGCTTCTGATGTCTCAATCCCAGAAACCTGACCTCAATATCTAATTCGGATACAAACTGACCTCTGCGCCCTTCGCCCGTTTGTATTTCAATTCACTCGTAACAATTCCGTCCTCTGGGAAACTGAGAAATTACTTGACCTTTTTACAATCTGACTTGGTTCTTAAAAAAACTTCTTACCTTTGTACTCGTACCAGAATATCCCAAGAATTTGCTGATATATCACATAGGATTTAGGTTTTAGACTCTCTCTTCTAAGACCAGTTGTAAGGGTAATAATAAGATCTTTGACTGCTTCTGATGTCTCAATCCCAGAAACCTGACCTCAATATCTAATAAAGTGTTTTATCTACTATTAATCACAGATTTTTTTCAACATTTAAGTTTCCTAGCTTATGAAAGACAACCTTTTAAGAATTTCCAAGTTGGTTTCTAATAAACAAAAGGTGGCATTTTTTCATACGTTCTCTCATTAATTTACGATTGAACCCTTTAGAGTTCTTATAGAGTGAAACCTTTAGATAGTACAGAGTAGTAAAATATTTTCGTATTTTTATTACATTAGTTTTAATTGAATCCCGTCTACAGGTCCTATGTGTAAAAAGATATACAATTCATATTCTTGTAATTTCCTATATTTACTGTATTATTAATTCTCAGTAAAATTATAAATAGAATTTATTTAGTTAAAACAGTAAAAGTATCAGATAATAACCAATAAGATTTGGATTTTCTATATAGTGTTTTATGTTGATGTATATAAATAATTCAAAATTTAACGGTACTGTATTTATAATAAAAGACTGTAAAACGTAATATATGTGCAATTATCTGTATTGTTTAGCTTGCAATAAAAAAATAATATTGTAGCACACTGAGAAGTATAATATTAATTCATTTTTTAAATGAAATTCTGGTTATCGTAACGTCAGTGGGAGTTAGGCAAGTAATTTCCTACATAATACATCCTATGGCATTAGCTCCGACATGTACTAATTCAAATGAATGAAATATGTGATGAAAGTAAGACACATTGTAGTCGGCCCGACTGAGAGAGGAGAGACAGTTATTGAGGAGTGATTGATTACTAGCACATTCCATGTGATAGGGGGAAAAGAGAGTTTTCACCGTGTTGGGGGGTGGAAAGAAAGGTCAAATAAATGCAATGCTGTTAGACAGTGGGATATAAATATAATGTATCTTTGCCTTTTTTATTACATGCTCTCGATTTGTGTATTTAATTGTGTTTACTTTGCAATAATACATTTTAAATTTATAAAGATTTATGAAACCAGTTTATCTATTGAAGTATTAGGTAGCAATTATGAATTATGTTCAACTATAACAAAAAACTAGGAAGTGTGTAACCTGAAACTTTTAGGCTCGAGAGTGTTACCTCTCTCAACTCCGTAGTAAGTCTATTACATTATGAAGGGAAGACAATGTATGTATTATGACGGCTTTTTTACGAAAACAAATAAGGATTTAATTTAAGGATCTAGTGTGTCTCAATCCGGTTAACCTAGAGTAGACAAATTGATAAACTTCCAGTGAGGATAAAGCAATGCCTGTATAGTGCAGGATGGAGATGCCAACATGAAAGTGGCTCTGAGACATTGTCCGGGAGTGAAAGTTTAGTCGTCCCCAAGAGGTTTGAAGTGTAGCACTTTACACATCCAAGAGAACATGTCGAAAATATTAAGCGAGCCGTCTTCATATTTATGACACTGAATCTCATCCACTTTCCTACTATAAAAGAGAGTCAACCTGGATACTAAGTTTTAAACAGCAAATGCAATAAAAATAAAGTCTGCAAAGCTTGGCCTTAAAATTCCTCCCATTATATTAATTGATATAAATTAATTAATCCCATTATATTAATCTGAGGCCACGCTAAGTACAATACTTGTCGGCGGGAACCTATATAACTATATAGATACATAATTATATTAAATTATCTTTCAAGTTCTTAATGTAGTATTTTTAAACTGTGGTGAACATTGGTATATAATATACATACAACAGTGAAATTATTAATTTGGAGTAATTAAAAAATATTTTCTGATTATTACTATAGGTTAATACAATACATCATTTCCATAACACCATTAAATATTTAGAACATTCTGTCGATTAAGCTTTTAGATAACCTGAAAAGTTGAAGAAAAATGAATAAATTGGGTGAAAAGGTCAATGGTATTGACCGTGGCAAATAGTCAAAAGACTCGGTCAACTAAGTAACTCATTAGTCTTATCAGTTATTACCCATTCCTATCCATTTTTGTAATATTCATTAAAGATTTTGGGTTATCGGAAGAGGTATACAAACATTACGTACAGTTAAAAGAAGTTTTCAAAGACGATTAAATTCCGTGTATTGGGCAATAACCAACAGTCATGTCGTGTATGTACAGATGGATTGAAGTTAATTGGAATGTTATAAATGTGGTTATTACACTTGTTACAACTATTCTAATTGATTTATTTTCTAGAAATTATGTATATTAAATTTACTCATTACTTTTCTTTGCATACACGTATTTGATCGTATTCAGGCGAACTGTGTGTCGCTTATTTCTTTGTTATATGTTGTGTAAAGGGTGATTCAACTGTATTCAACATTACTGTTTAAGTGTACATTCAAAGTGAATATTCAATTTTCCAGGTAAATAAAATTATCTTGATAACTATAGTAGTGCCCCGATAACATACATTAATACTAAATGTCTATAATACTATATATGTAGATCTACGTGTTTGTGTGTGTGTGTGTGTGTGTTCTCTTGTTGATTGAGCAATTTGCTAAAATATCAAACTCAGTTCTGCTAATTAACCCTTGACTAATTGACGAAAATATGAATGACGTCACCAAACTTTTGTAACTATATAAATCTCAGTTGTACGATTTTTAAAAAAGGATAGAAAAATATATTTGTGTACACAAATCTTCATCTAAGTAAGATTAATATTATGGGTAAATCTTCTGTGAATGCATAACAAACGTAAAGATTAATTTAAGATACTTTAGGTTTCTCAAAAATGTATTTAGTAAGAATTGGATTCGTTTCCTAAGATTGTAATTGAAAATTCTCTATACTTACTTAAAATTGATAGAAACTATACTGTATTTTTAGCATTAATGTAGTTAAATGCTACATGTAGTTAAACGTATTGTCACTTTTAAGTATTATCTTAGTATACCTCTATTTCAGTGACAAGATGATAAAGAATATACCTCTGGAACAGTGTCAATGCTATTGTTACAAATGCTGGAAGGGGCAAAACAACAACTCACACAAACTGTTCATTAACTAGAATGATACAGTTTGCTAATTGTGTATTGTTTCGTTTATAGCAGTCCTGTAATTGAAACCTCACACTGCCACAGCTTGTATTTTCTCAATTGTTTAGGACAGTATATTACTTACTAGTACAGATATTTTGAACCACTTTCTCGTAATTTTGAGTGTGATCAATTATATATGTAGTATAAATTCGTTTTTGAAGTGAAAACTTCTTTAGGCGCGTTGAGCGTTTTGGTAGAGGGTAAAATCCTCAGTTCGCGTCACCGACATGCTAATGATACTAACCTGCATGAAAAAGTCAGTCTCGCTGTGTTAAAACTGTCCCGGCAGAGTATGAAAACAGACTGCGAAAATCAGTGACCTTTACGGCTTCCTCTCGCGATTTAAAAGTGAAGCCAATGTCGTACAATTCTGTAAGATGCGTCAAATTAAAGCTCTTAATATTGGCAATCTATTGGTTACATTTTTAAATATTAAAAACATTTCGAAATAATTTTTATTATTGTTTGCATTTTACATAGCGTTTACAATGACAAGAAAAAAGTAGTAAGCGAGGATTTTTTTTATTTTTTGGTCAGACAAAATTTGGTCAGCGAGAAAGTTGTGTGAAAATAGATGAATATTTTTTTGTAATTTATCATTTTTTTATTGGAAGTTTAGTTTAGCCTGTAGTAGCGTATGAAGTGATGAGTGAACGTTTCTGCCGGAACTGTAGTTGGCGCATTGGCTCACTGATACCGTATTAACTCAATAAATTAGTTTATTGTGCAATAAAAATACCTTTACAAAAGAACCAAGTTAATTTAACTAATTTATTAGTTTTAAAAATATTGTGGGTTTAATTGTTATTGCGATTATATACTTTATCCGTAGCAATAACTGTATTATTTACAACGGTGTTCAACTCACTGTTGTTCACTCGGTGTTTACTCACTTATAAATGAATAATGAAAACAACGAATATATTTTTAAACATTTTTAATATTTGTGCGAATATTTGTATTTAAAATTTAGCATTATTCATTTTAATTATGTTTTTAATATTTAACCTCTTCATCATGAAATGAGTATTATTACGGTATAAGATTTATCTTACTAGCGTGGTAAAATAGATTTCTAGTTATTTGATAGTATTTTTTCGTGGATTTTAAAATTGGAAAACTAAAAACGCGTCACATTTACAATTACAGATGTACTGCTACTATAACGTGTTGCTAATTACTCTCAACTTAATAGTTCTGTTTTCACTTCTATCGGCAGTCCCAAGACTGCTGTATTTTTTTTTTATTTTAGATTTAATAAATACAGTAGATATTTTTAACTATTATATCTTTGATAATCTAGATTAAATTATAGGTATTTAAGTTAAATTTCTGTTAAATGTTTCGAAATTTTCTAATAGCTTGAAAAGTATTTTATAAGCAAACAGGAAATGTGTGTTTGTGTTTGGAAAACAACGAACACTTTTTGCTTCTAATGTGTAACTATAGTAAAAGCTAAATGATACATTTTCACGTTATATTTGGTAAAATAGCTGTATTTTCTAAAATAAAGTTGCATTTCCTGTATAGATGTGAAATTTTATACAGATTTCCAATGGTAAAGATTTCACGTGTTTATCCTTACCAACATAAACTAACTCAGTAATATTCAGTTTCGTACATGCAGACATTTCAGGTTACAAATCATAATAATTACGTTGTAAAGCTAATGGAAACTTTTATTAAGTACTTTTTGATGTGTGTGAGAGTCCCAAATTTTTAAATTTTCTACAATAAATTTTCATATATTCAATAGTTATTGTTAGGACTAATATGGTTTCTTCATTTAAAAATTCAAGGTTAGAGAACTTTAACATTTTATTAAAATTTATCTTAATATGTCATTGTTTCGCTTCTTCAGGAAATACTGAAGAAATAGAATATAATGTCCTATAACATTAACTTGTAAATAAGTCTTAAACACGAACGGTACACTTTTTAATATCGGTTTTGTAAATCATAGTAAATAAAAATAAACGATTTTCTAGTTTTAGCTGGAATTTCATGTAATGCCAATATACAAATTATCTATGTAAACAACTCACATTATTAAAATAATAGTTACGCACTACTAAACACTATATTAAAAATATTTGTAAAAACCAGAATAAAGCCCCATCATTCCTATTAACTTAACCCTTGAATTTATTTTATGTTCGTTTGGTAGTAGAAAATTTATTTCAATTTTTACTACAGTTATTTTTTATATTGGTTTATTTAAGGCTTAAAAATTACAGTTAAAATCCAAATATGGGTAAAATTATAACTATCCCACATATTGGAACATTATATATTCTATTCCACACATAATCACGTACTTGGTAATAAAACCACATGAAACAATTGTATGAATTTGTATAGAAAACGACCCAAACCATTTTATTTACTACCAACAACAGTAATTTTTATCTAACATGTGGTAGCAGTATCTGAATAGTAGCATCTCCTGATTGTACTTACAACTCAATTTATTTCTGCTACTCATATGTGGTTAACTAGAAATCCACAAAGCAAGTATTATCAGTTGAATCAAATAAGTGAATTTTGAAAAATGGTTTTGTAACTCTCTAAATGCATTTCATATATAATAATCAAATATAAAACCATTTGTTAATTAGAATATTTGAATAATAATATAACATTTATTTAAATTTAACTTTATTTTTGAAATGATATATAAAAATATTCATTGTAATGGCTAAAACAACTGTGTAACTAATATAAAACGAAAAACAAAGGGAATCTAAACTAGACATGTCACACATATGCCGCAATCAAGGTTAAAAATAAAAAAGTGTACATAAATTTAGGTTTTTTCTACCAAAAGGTAGGTATTTTCTAGCTACTTTTTAGTATATCATCTGATTATATGCAGCTCACATATATTTTTCGGAGCGCTAAGGTTCAAGATTGAGAATGTCACTGAGCCAAGGTCTGTGTTTGTTCAGCGGCAGGTCAAGTGCCTCAGGCCACGCCCTCAACACTCTTCTTTGCTGAACTCTGGTGTTGTTTTAGCTATTCTGTTACCAAAAATTTTAAATATGCTTTAGCTGCATTTTAGACAGAAAATATTTTGTGGCTGCAAAGCTTAGTCTATTCATGCATAGTCTATTCTTAATGCACATAAAAACTAAATAAATAAAATAATATTACTTAAAACAAGAACAAAGTGTCTCCAGCTTTGGAGCGTAATATATTGCATTTAAAATTTAAATATTCATATTTAGATTAATAATTAATAATTAATTAATAATTAGATTGGTTAATAAGTGACTGCAAGTATAATTTTAGAAATACTAATTATAAGCACTCATGTTGGAGTAACAACACTTCGGGAGTATATATCAATTTTAAGTTATTGGAGCACTGATTTTATTGTTCTGAGAGCTGTTCTTGCTGTACTTACTAGTGAAAATGAACGAATATAAAGCATTCATCAAAATAAATTTGAAAACTTTTAAATGATTAAAAAAAATTAAAGAAAACTAAAGAAATATCAGTCAGGTTAAAAACTACTACAGATAAGAGTGAAGTCAGTTTAAAGTTTAACAATGTTATTTCGTAAAATATAACAGTTCCACTAACAGATATTTTCTTCTATATCCCACAATGTCCCCTAAGGCAAGATACTTCTTATGGCGTTAAACAAAGATATATTCTTCCATTGGTTCCTGCATAATTTAAAGTTATAGAATATGAAGTTGCTCCACTGAAAGTACTGACCGTGGATATTAGACAGAACGCGATAACATGACGGTCATGTCCTGACGACTGCTAGAGGTCTTGCCCTCTGCCTCACCCAATATTCTTTCATTGACTTGGCAACCGTTGCGCTGCAACACGGAAGGGGGAAGAAATATTGTTTCCTAACATATGAAACAATTTTGTACTGATAAACACATGAGTTTAGTGGTAAATGTTCTTATTAAAAATGTTTTTTCAATATAATTTACAACATTTTTCATAAACAGTCCATTCTCTAAAGCAGATTTACTGTGATTTAAGGCTCAACAAGTGTATAAAATACTGCTAAAAAAGTAACTGTAAAGTGATTTCGTACTCATGCATCATTTTCACATGGACTTCACTTCAGGATAATTACATTCATTACGTTTTCTCATTTATCTAAACAACTCTATTTACTGTTCTACAAACGGCCTTGCAGAATAAAACGTTTCAGAATATAAAAATATGCCAGTTATATGAATATTTTTTATATGACAGTCTGGTCGATAAACCCTGCTACAGTAATCAAATCAATTTCTAATCGATCTAATCAATGTCAATGTTGAAAAAATGACTTCTTAGTGTTTAAAACATAAGTATATTCAGGACTGACGCTTGGACTTCCTAAACCACAAAAACCTAAGATAATCATTCCTTAAGAATTATCATATTGCAAATGCCTCATCTGAGAAAAAATGTCAACGCAGGTTACGTAATCCAACTAGTACCCCAACCGCTTGACGTACCAGCTCCTGAATGTTAAAGGGCTGGGGTTAGACTAAGTTCTTGTTTGGGGAGTAGGTGGATAAGTAATTTAAGGAAGTAATAATTTAATTAATTTTCTTATACTTTATTTTGTGATAAACTAGGTTAATTTGTTTAATTAAGTTTATACATTATTGATAAGAGAAGGTTAGTGAAATTTCCAGGTATTTATTTATTTTGCAGACAGCTGTTTCATTGTTAATTAAATTTAATATTTTCACTATTCGGCATAGAGCCCTTCTAATACGGCAACAAGAAAGTGACTTTCAATAATAACAAGTTCGAGCAAATGTTTTAATTGTGTTAATTTTATTTAAACATACCTTTATCTACAATACAATGTATATATATATATATATATATATATATATATATATATATATATATATATATATATATATAGATGCACATATTTATATTGTAACTGATAGTATAATCAGTAGCTTTTGGAATTTTAAAATTATGACTATAATGAACCTTAATGATCTAGAAATTTATGTTTCCAGTATAATACAATTCTTCTCATATTAAAACACTGGGATATATTGTGTGTAACATTAGGGGTATAATGAGTATTTCAAACTGTGTGTTAACTTTGCTTTAAAAAGTAATACGACATGCAAGCTGTCCCTTACCGATTGTAAACATAACTGTTATCAGTAGATTGAAATATACTCTTCTTTTTAAACGTACATGGTTTTTATTAGGTGAATGGTGTAATGTATGTGTTATTTTGATTGTAATGTGTAAGTAAAGTTCTTTTTTAGGGTTTAATTCCATTGAATACCAAAAATCGCGTTATATTTTTAATTACATAGGTCTAAGTAAGAAAATATGATTAATTTTATTAAAAGATATATTATAAAGTATATATATATATATATATTCGTTAAATATAATACCCATGAACTGCACCAGAATTAATTTTAAAATTGTTATCGCTTTCATTGATTAAAGTTTTTATTATTATTTTACAACATAATGATATCCCAAACCAAATTTGAGGTGGTTTGTTAACACGGTTACTAGATCCATGATCCATGTTGCACTATACTAATACAATGTGGGTTTCTGCAACAGTTTTAACTTTGAACGTTAAAACGTAGTGTTGTTATGGTTTAAATGCCTCGTTATTACGCTGGCGGTGGGACGCAGACATTTATAAAATACGGATATTACCGCCCACAGGGACTACAAATATCACAAGCCATTCCTATTTGACGGATTTAAATTTTTTTTGTTTCTGTCTCTCGCGTCACGGTATTTACAAGTCTCTGAGTTTTATTTATTTAAACAAATGTCAAAGGTCTTGTAATTATATAAATGCTCCAATCGGGGATGCTATATTTAGACTCCTCATTTCAAATGATTATACAACTACACGTTAAGCGATTTAACTTTGTATAGAAGGATTTAATCAAATGAAACAATGTCTCTCAAATGCTGCTTTAGTTCTGTGCAGTGAGTTTTACAGCTCAATCTTTAAATTAAGTTAATTTTAAGATCTCAATATCACACACGCCTGCACATACATACATGTGCGCTCACACACGCGAGTATGTGTGTTTTATTTCACCACATATGTGGCAGATACGGCCAAATACAAAATAATTGAATCGTAAAAAGTAAGGCCTTTGTAATGTAGTGGTAGCACACTCACCCGACAAGTGAGACCGGGTTCGAAGCCTAGCTATTGTAGGAGCACTTACTTTTGTATTTATTGGTTATTGAAATTATGCGATGTTCTATATGTACGTATATATGATGTTACATGTCATTCTACAGGAGGTTTTTTATTCTTTTAGGAAAAGTGGCTTACAGATTCAACCTCGTCCTACAAGGAGCTTTGCACAGCTTCCCGAGTGACAGGATATTCTGGATAGGTAGTTAGGGGTAGGGATCGCCTCCTATCGATATCCATGAGGAAGAATTTAGGACAATAATAATATCCCCGCGAACCAGCTCTGAACCAGCCTCAACCAGTCAAAACAGCCATAGCTGGCACACCCTTATGGCTATCCTGACAAGAACCTTTGACTGTGAAGGAACAAATCCCTCTAATTTCACCAGTCCTCTCCTGCAGTACACTAGACCTATCGCATTACCCTTACGCTCCAGAATCTCAACATTGGCGATTAGTGATGTGCAGATCCTCGAAATCTATTTGATTGTCGAGATTTAATTGAAAACATCGGGTTTTGCTGTGCCCAATTTAGGTTTAACTGGACCAGTATAGGCCAGCTAGAAGTGATCCCTGCTTGGTAAGGTACTGAGCGTTAAATAAGGACAATTTTAAAAGGAATAGTATAGAAAACTATTTTTAGTCTAGAAAACGTGTTATGAACTTTACTTCTCCCACCTAAGATTACTCCCTAGTAGCACAACTTCAACACAAAAATCGTCAGGTTGATCCTTCTAGACCAAGTAACTAGCACCACGGAGATTTGGCTTCAAAGGCAGAGCGCCTTACAGTGGACACGCAGTTAGCACATTGCCGAGCTCTAAAGAAATGTTTAATAAAATTATACCTACTTATACGAAGGATATGCCTACTTCCGCATTAATGTTTTAGAATTTGCAAGTAGTCTTACAAAAATCTGAATTAACATGACCAAACAAACTCTAAGTAGACCAAGACAATGTGAAACCTTGAAACCAATTGGAAACCTAGAATCAGAATGGAAAATTGGAGAATGATATTTATTATAGTAGGTACTTCTGGCAAGTAATAAAAATTAATTGCAGTTCCGTATTATTTATAACGATTATGAATATAATTTTCGTTTGACGGTTAATTAGGTTGTACTGTGCAATTAATGACACTTTGGACGTTTGACACCTTTTAAAACCCGTTAAAACCCTTCAATGAAATAAGCCTATTAGGTTTGCAGTCATTGACAGCTAAGCTGATTGCTTCGTACTGTTTGTGCCATATTAGTCTGAATGCAAAGGTTTAAACTGTTTTATGCAATACTCTATTTGATCTGAAATGAACATTGTCATTCATTTCTGTTCTTATTTGAACATTTGAAATGATTTTATTTTAAAAGAGGCAAATAAAGGGTTCCTTCATCCTTTCTTTCACTGTATTTGCTCAAATAAGAGACTAAATACAAAAATTATATGGTTTTTTCCAGTAAAAAAAACATGCATGTATGGACTAAACTAAATATTATAAAGGATAAAGAAAAACGATTTTCCTAACTCGCAGAAACAATAGATTTAAAATTGTATTTCATATGAATTTCCAGATACAGCTTTATGAATGGGTAGTATACATAGAAACAAGCAAAAGTGTGTGTGAACTTAATGTTAAAATCTGGCTTTCTTGAATGTGGTAGAAACAGAGTTTTCTTCCCATAACTTATATTTAAAATATTTTACGCTACCTTAAAATAAATTATAAAATAACATTATTTTACCTTTCTATAGTATAATCAATTACGGTAACCATTTTATATAACAATATCGAATACATTTTCTATTTAAACTACACATCTTAAAGTACTTCATGTGGTTACTCAAGGTACTTATGCATGGCTGTACTCTTTTTAAACCAAGAACTGCACAAATCTCAAGACAAAATTTAACACCACAAAGAATTTAACAAGACTACGATGCTTTCTCGTACAGTGGTGCATGGTCAGTTTAATATTGATCTCGGAGCAGGTGGACTGACTAAGGTGTGAGAATTCCACTATGGGAAAACATTACAGCCTTCTAATGAAATGAAAGGAAGGCTTATATGGAGCGAAATGTTACAGTTTGATGACTTTTTGAAATGTATCGTACCAAATTTTAAAATATTGTAGAAATGTATTCTTAGGCTTGAACTCGTAATACTATTATCACTTTACATTTTCGAAACTGTTGTGTTTGCAAAATTGTATAGATTATCAATTATTGATGGATACGCGGACACGGGCAAACATCCGATCACGTGTGAACCTCCGACAGACACCGCAGCAGTCGGCTTTTGATTCAAGTGTAACTCTTAATGTCGCCAGGTATTTTTAGATTATTCCTGAGTGCCTAAAGTACACACATAACCAATCAGAATTCAAACTGAAATTAAGGGAGCACTTGGTGGTAGGGTTCTTTCACTAAGTGGAAGTCTTTAGCATGAATTCAAATTCAAATATAAATATTTTTATGAGGTATAATTGATATAAACATTGTAATAATCATAATGCGGCTCATTAGCCTAGTCCTTTAATTAAAACAAATTCATGTAAATATTTATAAACCTATATTAAATGACTAAATAGGTAAATAAATAATGCATAGTAATAAATGACACAAAATAGATTAGAATTGTGCATCAAATATTGGCAAATTTAAACATTATGAAAAAAGGGTCATTATTGAAGCAGTGTCTGAAAATAACAAAAAAATTATCTAAATGATTTAAATTACTTTTTAAAACTATAAAACATTTTAACATATAACAAATAAATTAAATAATAAATAAATAAATAATAACCGACAGTTTAAAAGTTAAATAAAAAAGGATTTTAAAACAGAACCGTACTAAAATCTATATAACAAAAATAACATTCAAATGGTAACATAACATAAAATAACAAACATACATTAAAATAGTAACTATATTTCAATCAAACTCTCAGTAGTAAATGTAAAAAGATATTCCATACAGAATGTTCGTGCCAAGAGATCCACACACAAAATCAAATACATAAACAAGAATAATCCATTATGGCAATACTTGGTGCAGAGGAACTATTTATCTATATCATGTAAGAGATTGTTAGCAAGCTTTAACTAATAACACGTTTCAAGATAGCGGTCATTCACATGCGGGCAAAACCTTTACATTGGGTATTTCACAATACAAATAAAAATAACAATAGCCTTATTCTTGCATATTCATACTTATATCTTTTAAGGTTTCACGATGGTGATCACTTAGGCACAAAAGTACGAGATTTAACTATTTTAATTGAGCATGTTTACAGAAATAAATTTTATTACTGTAATTTAATTAATTTTACGTGGGCACACAAAATATATATGCTTATAAAAGTTTTAGTAAAAAAAAAGTTTCAATGTTTCAAGATTATGGAGTTACAGAATGAATGAAAGTATTATAATTACATTAACATACCAAAATAGAGGGTTGTTTTGTGCACAAAAGTTGTGCGAGTTAAATATCTAAACAAATATTTCTTCTTTAGTCTAACATTTAAAGATGTCGGCCTCATGTGAAATTTATCTCTTTTCTGCCTGAGCCGAAAAGGATATTTTATTTGCTACATTCTTTGATCTCAAATTAAACTCAATATTAAGTATACTTCGTATATTTTAACAAGCTTTAAAACACCTTTAAAATGTTATTTTGGAATAAAAAGCCTTAAAACACTTAGATGATATGTCCATAATACAGTTTTGATATTTTCTACCGGTTGCAAAAAGTAAAAAAGAATATTATTTTGTGTCACTTCAATAGAACAAGGACACATATTGAGTGTGAACGTATCACGTGATTGTGACAACCAATCAGCGGGACGTGACGTCATATACATTTTTCAGATCTACACGAGTACATTGTTTGGAAACGGGAATTAATAAATATATCAAATTATTCGGCTACACCCAATTAGAGATCAGCTTTTAAGTGATAAATTATACCGTTTTTATACAAATTTTGTGTCAGTAGAATCACAGTTTAGTCGTTTTAATATGTACGTAATTCTGTTACACAAAACCATTTGGATACAAATACAATTGATTTTAGATCACATCAGTGACTTTTCTCCTGAATGAACACTTTGTTTAAGGAACTTCATGGTATTTTTGTCGCGTGTGATGCCTTCGTACGGATCTAAAACTCGTTGGTAACACGACAACCAGAGCTTTTGGGGCTGCATTTTGCGGTCAGGTCTAATACCTATTGCTTAAGAATACTACAACTTCCTATAATTCCTGTTGGTATCTGTTAATTTAATTTTTTATTGCTCTGATTCCGCTCGTATTTCTGGCGCTAACAAAACATTTTAATATTCTTAAAATGATTGTTCTAAATTATTCGGTTTTTAAACAAAGCATACGTCATCATCAAAAAATGTTTTGTTATATTAAGACATTTAGTGTCTGTATTTGTAATGTATGGTCAATTATGTCACAGTTTGTATTTACCTGAAATAGCAATATACACATTTAATTATCTACCTTTATTATAATTTTTAATTTTTCTAAGAATTTAGAATTACTATTTTGGAACATAAAACATTTATTTTAGCATTTATGACAAATTTGTTATCAAAGCCTCTCTCCATGTCATCAGTAACTGAAACTCTATAATAAAAGCCTTCATTACGCAAACAATTGGTGATTATATAATTTTTTTAAGTAATATTACTAAGTAATGACCTTCAGTGAGCATGAAAGTAATATTAGAAAGCAAACAATTCAGCCATACCCTAAAAGTAAGCTTTTGGATTTAATAAGACTGGCCTTTATTGAATGTAATATTATTTTTTAGGAGAGAGATAATGCAATATCGTCATGCTTATATTATTAAAAGTTACTTAACCATAAACAGAGGTGAGGCTAACCGTTGATTTTGTATGTTTTACTTTTAAACTATTTCACAATATCCTTACTGAAGTATTATTATCACGTTACGGTTAAATTATTCCTCGAGATTTCTTATTAAAAGTAATGTATTAAAGAATTTACGTTCACTTACATCGAGTTAAGCTGTTCACAATTTATTAAATAAAAATTAAATTATTTAATGGGTTGAGACAAAAAAATAATTGCTAATTATTAGAACTAGCACAAGTTGCAATACATTAATATGAAACCTACCTTTTCTGTTATTCTAATACATTTTAGATAAGGCAATAAGTTTGCATGCAACTGTTTTATACGTCAGTTAGAGTTTTTATTTAATAATAAGGTCAGGGACCCACAGTTCTCAGAAATCTTTTACTTATGTATGAACTGATATACTTGCCATTAAAAATTTTATAAATTATTAAAGTATACTGAAATAAATGTAACAACTGCTAATCTTGACGACATATTTTTTAGTTTCGATTTGCTTTGTCTGTTGTATTACAATGAAAACTAGGCTAATCGAAAAAGTTTAAAATCATATTATAAACGTTAAAGTAGTATACCATCATCCAAAAGTCATACGCTCAATCAGTTCTTGAGATATCAGTCGGAAAAACAGACATAGGAGAAATTTTGCCTAGCATTACTAATAGCTAAATAATAGCTCGTAGGTAAGAAGTTACAAGATTTTTACTCCAAATATATAACCTTGAGATATATGCTTTACTGACATTCTGTCAGATCCCACTGATAGAAATGAACCAATATTGAACTATATGTTGTTATTCAAAAATAAACTGATAAAACGGAGTACCGAAGGAACTTATAGAATGTAACGAACGACCAACTAATCCATCACTAAGTATCACATTTTAACTGTCTTATAGATGAGCTAAGTCTGCCTACGAAACTGTTTATTCGATGATTTCATCGTTGTCATCATAGTTATCCATAAGACTATGTAAATGTAAACATATTTGCTGACACTTAGGAAAACCCAAAAGGATCGTCAACAAAACTCTATACACTTAGTTTGGAATATATATATATATATATATATATATATATATATATATATATATATATATAAAATTACAGCAAACATTGAATCACAAAAAGTACTTGCTCCACCGGGACTCGAACCCGAATATCTGACTTGCCGCGTGAACATGCTACCATTACACCACAGAGCCCTTAAATAACCAAACTATCATATGATCGGAAAACCAAATACCTGTCAAATGACTTTTATTTTAATTAAATTTGAATAAATGGCGATAGCATAATTTTATTTCACTAAACACACACACACACACACACACACACACACTAAAGAGCGCGCGCGTGCGTATAAGCTCTTTATTATCATGCATGGCAAGAGCGTTGCCATCACCGATGTCCCTAAGGCAGGTAGAGTTAAATCTTGCCACCATCAACATGTAATATTACTGTGAGGGATTGAAGGTTTGGTGACCGAGGATAACGGTCAGCACCGGAGTCGTTCTTCAATCTGTTCTTCCGTCTGTTCTTCCTTTACTATATCGGCTTTACTTTACCGTAATGTTTTTGTGCTAGAATGGTTGGTATGATACCTTTATCTGGATAAAATATTCATGAATTTCTACGGAATTATTTTATTTAGTTAATATGTGTTTTATTTAAGCGATTGAGATGTAAATATTCTTTTTACATAAGGTGTTAATAGTATACTAGTAAATGATTAGAGATCGGACCAGTATATTGTCCTCTGATAGATAAACACAAAGCCTCAAATGCTGATCCAAAATTGGGCATCGTACAGATGATAAAACCTATTGTGTTAAAGTTATTTGTTTAAAGTTCGTAATTTACAATAGGATGATTGAGTATGAAACAGGATACACCGCAATCTTCTTTCTGCCTAAGATCGCCATTTAATATTGATATTTGGGCAGCTCTCAGTGGTTGATCGTTTAGTGCAGACCTATAGTGACCTGTATTACAAATTTAGGTGTTAATAATTAGTTTTTGTTTTTATTACGTGCTTGTTTTAGAGATATTCTATATAGAATTGGCTCATAATCGGGTTATTTTGAAATTTTACTTTTAAGTGTTACACAGCGCTCTGCTATGATTTTTTTATTTAACATAAATTGGTTTATGTGTTAGGGTATCAATCAAAGGAGAGATCCTATTGGCGATCAAGAAACGTAGCGTTAATGATACCATTCATCTCTAAATGATGACAAATGTTCGGAACAATTCTGTTTTCTTCGTATTGAAGTACATGAATGTCCATGCCGTGTATTCAGACAAGAGTGTAAGACGGTAGTCTTTTAGATGATTTCACTAGTTTAATACAAAATCCGTTATTTTGATATCATGAAATAAGCATATGTGATGATTCTTTTTACTGACTCTACTCGTATTATTACATTACTACCTAAGCACAATAGGATATGTATCATATGAGAAGGATTATTGCGTCTTCGTTTAATACAAAGAAAGTCACTTTGAGTACTTCTAGTAATCTAAAAGATACACTCATCCACACAAGAGTAAGGGAATAATTTGGGTAAGAATCTCAAAGTTCAGCTCACGGCTTGCGTCCCTTGGGTTTCCATAACGAGTCGCCTTCTGCCCTGAACCCACTGGGAACTGACCTCATCAATTCGTACATAAGAATGATATTTTAAATTACTCTTTGTCGTGAACTTTACTATTTCAAGCATAAAGGTGAAATTTATTTGAGATACTCTAGTACTAATACAGTAATTTATAGGTTTGAGGAATTTATAGACCTTAATATTTCATTACTCAGTGTTAGAAACTCGTAAATGCCTTTATTTTTATAACAATGTAATATACGTCCAAATCATACAATTAATGTTTTTCTTAATATTCTTTCTAATTTAAAATAAATATTTATTTCCAGTTCATATTAATAAACCAATAACAAATATACAGTGCAAAGAACATTTTAGAGTGATAATTGAATATTGGTAACTTGCTCTAATTAGGAACAATTTATAAGAGATAAAAAGAGTGTTGTAGGTTTCTTGACAAGATTTAAAAAAAACTTCAAATAACATACAATACATGTAAAAAATTTATAAATGTATAAATATATTATAATTTTATAAATAAGAACATAATTAAAATAGAACAGACTGAACTCATGTGGGTATAATTAACTTTTAAAATTATTTACTAACAATTGGGTTTAGATTTAGACACTATAACAAGTTTTATGTTTGTCACAAATTAGGTTAATCTCAGAGGAAACTATATAGAATATTAGGAAACGTCAATAAGTCAGATGTTTTTAATTAGTTTGAAATGGTTTACTTTTGCAATAAAGTAATTAAATAAGCATGGTGAACTGACTTTACATTATTCTTGGCATTCAGTAAGCAGTCTGTAACAAACTCTGGAGACAATTTTCGGTTATTGAATGTTTATTTTGTGGTAAATTACGTTTTGGGCATAGCGTGAGTATGTAGGTGCATATCTGCTAATATTATACGTGTACCTAGGCCACAAGTCTATAGACGGACGAGTATGCGAACAGAAACATACGTATAACGAATGTTAAGGCGGCTCTCTTGGGTCTTTAAAATTAACATAATCTCAAAAAAATATAACAATCAACAATAGAAAATGACGCATGAAAAATAAAATAAAATTCTCCTTTCCTGGGCGTTGACCAGAATCATGGTAACAACGCAAATTTCAAACGAAAATAAAAGAAGAAAATCTCTTATTTTAAAAATTTGAGTATTTTACAAGAGCCCATATGTTTTAAAATTATTTTTCGAAACGATAAATGTTATGTATTTCATGCCAGGGTCTTATTATGTGTGCGAATTCATTTTTACATGATGTTTTTCAAATAATGTATAATTAATACGATAAAGTGACATGTATCAAGTGCAATAAATACGAAATATGTTTCCAGCCGTAAGCAGTACAGTTATAAAGCAGGGTTTAAAATCACAGACCAATTATATGAACAGATAAACCTGGTCAATATTGTGGCAGAGTATAACAAGATTAATGTTCCACAAAATGTCCTCTGGTAGGTAATAATAGAACAGTAAATCATCTGTGATGTCAGCTGCATGTGGATTGCATATACAATAAATGTTCCATTTCATTTGTGTAAAATTGGATGTTGGTTATTGTAGGTCTTGTTTCAGTTGCCTAACATGTAGTATTATACCTATTGAAAGTATTAATTGAAGATATAATTTGTCAAAATATCTTTGTAATTATCCATCCGTAGAAATTAATACAAATAATATTAAAATTTGTACTCGTAATATAATAAATGTAAGAGATATGAAATTAACCTAGCTACATACATTTGAATATATGGGAAATGTTCGTGTCCAATGTGAATTGGCTTAGCTGTACCTGAAGATTCAAACTGTACAAATTACTAACTCCTTTTTAGATATATTCTATGTTGAATGAGAAGAGAATTGTTTCAACAATACTATAGTTTAAAAATGCAATTTTGTTTCATGTAATATTTGTTATACTTAAGTTTCTAATAATCAGAATATTTTTAAATTCACATTGTTTTATAGCAATTCGTACTTATGTGGTGTAAGAAGTGAGATATATTATGGTGGAGCAAAAACTGGATTAGATGTAAAAAAATCTGCAAATGAAAAATCAATGATAAAGTCTTACTGTTGCAGTCTATTTCGACGATTGGTCTCCAGAGGATACACACAAGATAAAGTTAGTAAAGGGAAGCCAACTGATTTATATGTATATTATATTATTAAATACATAAAATATAATATATTATATTAACTTCAAAAGCCTTCTAAGTAATAATGGACTTGTTACCGTGTTTTCAAACCTAAAGAATGCCCTTATTTATCTCTCACGGACATCGTCATACAATAATTCTCCAACTATTTCCAATCGACATTATCACTATAATGTTGGTATTTATCTCATCTCATCACTAGAATGCTGGTGCCTATCTTTCATGTTATTATCACCACAAGAATGCTGATATTTATTGTTTTATAGATATTATAAACACAAGAAATCTGTTTTTTATCTTTTATGACTATTTTTTCTACCTCACATGTCCTTCATTACCACATCTAAATACACTGAAAATACAATAAATTATAGTAAAAAATGGACAGTTAATACGCATACAATGTACATTCACATAAAACTATGCAGTTATCTCTAAGCGTGTAAAATTTTATTGCAGTAACCGGAAAGGATGCGATATTTGCCCATCCGCGGCACCAGTTGAACCTATATCGCTTCCCCCATGCCTGGCTAATCCTGCTGTATAGAGCTCATTAATATTGATAACTCCCACAAAAAGCGATATCCGCTGCCATCGTTTCAATTCCACTTCATCCTTATTGACATAATTATGATAATGCCTTTCATTGAAAAAACGTGAAAATCATTTTAACAAATACAATATCTAGGTTACCTCATTCTCATGTTGTGAAGAATGCATTTATTCTGCCATCTTTGTTGTCCTTTGTCCCGTTATACGTGAGGATGGGCAGCATAAGGTTAAAAAGGGGAGTGGCTTCTTGTTTATATAATATCCAGCTGTGAACAACAAAGATCGTAGATATTACAACCTCTACATAGTATCAGGTGCCCTATTTACTACCTGATCATTGTACCCAATATTTCATCCAGGCCGCTCTTATACTGGCAGTATGATCTTCGTGAAATATTACTTCATTCTCAATCTACATAACTTCTAGATGATTCTTTAAATTTTATCTTTATGTATTTCCTATATTACAGTTCTTGTACATTGGGTACGATGCATCGTTTGTGTTTATTGGCTGATATCCTTTTCTATATGTAAATTCACCTAAAAGGACCCACCGATGTTGGAAATTCTTATTCCTTCCACATTAAAACCTCTATACCAGGTCCAGTTATAATGTAATAAGCTAATGCTGCTCCCTAGACCTTCAACATCATCTCTAAAAGTAGTTGAAACATAAAGATAATGAACTGAAACAAATTTGCGCTGTCTAATAACACAACAATTTTTATACACACGTACAGAGAAATTATTTTTTTACAAAACTCTATCCTCAACCATTGGACTAGTTTTGGAATTAAAATGGGAGGTAGGCATTTAAAGTGTTAAATACGAAATAAAAACTATTTTATTGGGTCATATTTCTTTTAAATCTTGGTACACTTAAAACTGACCATGAAGTGCAAAAGTTAAATTACCATCGACGCCCTGTCTTAAAAACAGATTGAGACTGAAAGTCGCCATATGTCTGTATATAGTTAGCTGATTAAACGTAGGCATAAGACGTACTACAACCTCAGAGCATTATTTTATAGTAGTAATAACCATGCGAATCAAATGTGTAATATTAGTAAGTGATAGCCGAGGGCTGTACGTTTTATTAATAATAACTTTTGTTTAACTGAATAGTAGTTTCTGCTGCTACCAGTTTCTGCTTCTTGACAGGCAAAGTAGTGTCATGACAAGTCTTAAAGTAGCAGCTGTCAAATAACGGAATAAAAAGTTAATAACAACCTCACTAATGTGACAGTCATGTATAAATGCAAGTTTGCAACTTAGTTTTGCCTCACAAGCAACCTCGTAATATCTTTACCTCGTTGAGTAGGAGCTATTTTATTATGCAATAAAGATGTTTAATAACTTAAACCGAGGGTTGTAAAATGTGTTGTAAGTAAAGAATTTTTCCCCAGTTGGAATTGCAGTAACTGTAGTTTTTACCACTTCCAGTTTCCGATTCACGCTTGTTCTATTATATGTTATACACTGTTTTAAAACATGACTCTCTATATGTATGTTAGCTATACGTGTGTATTTATATATATATATATAAATATGTGTGTGTGTGTGTGTTGGTGTCTCTGCTTGAGAGTATGTGTCATGTGTTAGCAACAATGTTTATCTAGTTTCTTAAATACAGTTTCATAAAAAGATAGTGGCTATGCATTATTCAAAAAATAACCTAAGGACGTGCCAGATGTGCGAAGAGCAACATTCTCTAGAAATGTGTGAGTGAAAATATATACGTAAACGTGAGTATGTTGTTCGCTGAAAAATTCCTAGAGAGTTGAATATATATATATATATATATATATATATATATATATATATATATATATATATATATGTGTGTGTGTGTGTGTGTGTGTGTGTGTGTGTGTGTGTGTGTGTGTGTGTGTGTGTGTGTGTGTTGGTGTCTCTGCTTGAGAGTATGTGTCATGTGTTAGCAACAATGTTTATTTAGTTTCTTAAATACAGTTTCATAAAAATATAGTGGCTATGCATTATTCAACAAATAACCTAAGGACGTGCCAGATGTGCGAAAAGCAACATTCTCTAGAAATGTGTGAGTGAAAATATATACGTAAACGTGAGTATGTTGTTCGCTGAAAAATTCCTAGCGAATTTATATATTGTAAATTTCGTTGGAATTCATTAATAAATAGGACCCTCTTTCATTTGCATAGTAATTTATACAATGTTTTATTTTGTATAGTATTCTTAAATTGACATTAGTGTTTATGACGCCATGGTTCTCATCAATCAGGTGTTCTGCAAACTTGTGCCGCTTAGTCTACAGTTTTGTTTTAGGAAGTTGCACCTCATTGTCTGATGTAAAACTTCTCAAAATCAAGAGGCAATTCGTTGGCACCTGTATCATCAAGATGGGATTGCCTTTTATATTATGGTTCAATTTAAATAACATTGCATTTCCAAATTTTATTTCATTTGAAATTAAATAGTTTGGATTTTCCAGTGATTAATTTCAGTTTAGCTATCATGGTATCTATGATATTGCTGTGGTAACTATTAACTAACAGCTGTGCATATAACACCTTGTATTCTTAATGCAATAGTTTTGAGACGTTGAAACTGTCATGAGTCTGATAACAAAACTGATGTAAGTAGTTATTGGCTTGCTGCACATTTTAAGGTTTACCATAGTTATTGGTTTAGGTTATTGTTAGGTTTAAGAAGTGCAAAGAATTATTCCTCTCGGTTCCGATGTGAATATTTTAAAATATTATTAAGCTTTATATTTATTACATAATATATAAAAATCCCTTAACTGTCCTGAAGTTCCATATAAAACTTTTGTCACACTCTTTTAGGTAATGTATTTTTATAGACAAAATTTTTTGTAGTCGACCACGAAATCGTTTATGACGCTGTTAAAGTGTAATTATGAAAATGGTGCTGGACAAGGTCATGCCCGTAGCTAGGACGTCTTCTTGTAGGAAAATTATCCGTTGAAGGAAAAATAATTTTACTTAAAAGTAATTTGGAGAATGTTGATAAGTATTAATAGCTTCAACGCTCAGTTCAGAGTTAGCAAGCATATTTTTTCTTGTGTTTGCCAAATGTATATAGAAATTTAACGTTTGCATGAAAATAACTATATCAAACTATGGGATAACATGTCATTTGGCAATAATTTATTTTTATCCTGGTGCTAAAGGTGTGCAAAAATATTTGAATAGCTGTCGTGCACTGTTTAGGAAAACTTTTTCGCAGTAAATATAAGAAATACGAGGTTTTAGCTAGACGAATGTAACTTATAACTGTCACACTTTTCTTTTTTTCTGTTGAAAAGGGGATAGGCCGCTTCGTAAGTCAAAGCAGTCTTTCAAAATAAAATTTTTATTACTTGTTGCTTCCTAGGTTTTAGTATGGAGAAACAGTCATTTTAAAAAATACTTTAAAACAATTGTATGACAACAAGATCATGTACCTTAGTTGGTAATTATTTATGCTGAATCGCGGGTAGGAAGTAGGCTCTTGTTAACTAGACGCGGTGCGTGGATATTGTTTGTTGGTTCGAGACCGGTTCAATCAGCTGATCGTGTTATCTACGGTGATACGTTCCGAACCTGTTGGGTGGAGGAGAAGGATGTGCAGTCTTGAAGCCAGAACGAGAAGGTGCAGACGTCGAGTAGAGAAGCAGTGTTCTTCCTCTAATCCTATAGTTTTAGGATCTAGAGTAATTATTTTGATCGCGTGTAAATTGAATTCAAGTATTTAATTTTTATTCTTCAGTGCGTATTAAATCCCTATCAGCCTCCGTAATCTTTCAAAGTAGTAAGTCCCGTACCAGCGTTTAGTTAATATCTTTTTATTTTTATACTGTTGTAATTAAATTTCTAAAGTTTCCCATCTTACAGAGTCTGAGAATTTAATTCAATTTTTTGAAGTATTGTGAATTAAATTTTGGTCGTAAAGTTAGTAATCAAGTTTTGTGTTATATTGATTTTTTGAATAGTTTGAGAAGAGAACTTTTTATTTTATTTTCTGAATTTAAACCATTTTGGAGAAGTATACGTTTTTAGTTTCATTTTAATTTTAATTCATTTTTGATCAGACTCTTAATTAGATTTGTTCGATTGTGTGAAGTTTTGAAGAAAAATCAAATCTAAATTTTGTAAACTTTGTCAAATTTTGAGTGAACTTTAATCTCGGAATAAATCAAGTATTTCCGAAAAGTTGTTTTGATTTACGAAGTATTAGCTCCATATAAATTTAATATATGTACTATAATAACGTACAACAAAAAGACTGTTCTTATGTCTAAGATATTATAAAAGGTTGTTTACCGTTTCATTTAAGACTTTACCATTTATCTCTATACTCTCACTTATAGAGCCGCTAGATAATCAATCGTATGACAGTTTAAACCTTAACCTAAATGTTGCTTAAAACTAAACCCCTATGGTACCATATTTATAAACATATTGGCATCCACTTATAATTCGTTGCTACGGAATAAATCAAAGGTAAACCAATAAACATGTGTAGTCACCACCATGTCTAAATATATTGTAACAACAATCATATAAAAACATACATTGATAGTTATCAGGCTATTATGCTGTAAGGTAATTCCTCTTTAAATAGACTTCATTAAAACTTTATATTGAAAAATTTTACTCGTGATAATTGTAAAATGATAAAGACTATTTACAAACCGATGTGGATATTTAGTGTTTTAATCTCTTCCATAAATAAACTCTTACGTTTCTTGAGATCTAATTATAAAATTTAATTAATACATTATCATCATTCATAATACGTACATTAATTTAACTCTTGTACAGACACGAAACTACAGAACGAATGTAGTAGATGCACCTTTATAACCAATACTAACAATAATGGTTTTTAAAATATAGATTAAATTTAAAATAAATAATTTCCAGTAAATTAAACCAAAGGGGAGCTAATTTTTTCTAGTAATTACTCGCATTATTTAATATGACTGTTAGTAAATACATTTTTTCAATTTGAGACTTAAAAACATTTCACTGAAAGTAATATCAAGGAGTACCACAATGTTCATAGTTAGCACGTTACCCTAATTTAATTCAAGCGCAGTTGATATGTTTTCCCTAATGGCGCTTCACCGCGTTCACAACCATGACGAACCACACTCACACTACCACAGTGAGTATTATTGTCTGATTATAACTATAGAGTTGTGTATGCGTATATAAGCGGCAATTTATTAGTTTATTATTAATGTGTACTTTGTTAGTTACTAATGAACAATTACAATCTGTGTTAGAGTTTGGATTTCAGATAGTGTAGGATACGGATGTGTGTGGGGTGGAAAATATAAGAATTTATATGGGGGATTTGGGCTCAGAGAAGGCTAAAAACAGTCATATACCACTCACTATCGCTCAATATTAAACATCTTGACTATATCTGCCTTTGCGAATGTGGCATTTCTGTTTATAAGGAACTGTACTATGGTGGGGGAGATGCGTGTTTTGGGTGCATATTGTTGAGTAAGATCCATTCCTATAGTAATTTGTAGTTTTATTCCATAGTATGAAATTATTGAATGTAAACATAATAAATAAATTTTGCATTAGGTTGCAATGAAAATTAACATTGAAACAGAATTGATCATAAATTGTGAAAGTTCAGACGACTTAACTGTTCAGCAATGGCGTATATATATATATATATATATATATATATATATATATATATATATATATATATATATATATATATATGCCAGTTAAGTCGTGTATTGGTGTTTTGAGGATTTAATATAAATATTGTCCCTACTTATAACCCCCAGGATTGAGACAGTACTAAAATATGAAAATGTATATACATTATGTTTGAGAAAGGGTGTCCACAAACCTTTGTAGAAACTCATCAGTCCAAACAAAGTCTCCTGTAAAAATATGTAAAAGAAATTAGTCTAGTCGCTAGCGACCATTTTATAATATTTATGAATATACTATCTCTAGAACTAGTAACTCTACAGATACATCCACTTTATTATAGTGGTATGGATAAGTAAGAGAAAAATTAAAAAAATAATAATGGGACCATTTGCTTAAATATGAACAAAATAGTGCCTATTGTAAAAGGTTTTAGTCTATAACATAAAACCAATATCTTTATAAACATTTTACTAGATAGTAATTATTTCAAATTTTTATTAGAATTTCAACTGTCCTTTTTTCAACGAAGTCCATCCAAATCTGTTAACAGACAAGCGAACACGACCGCTTTAAAGTATGTGCTTGCCATAATACGAGTACATTCTGTCAGTTGAAAGCCATCAGCTGTTTTGATATGTTTAGTCTGTTTATATGTGTGGCTATTGTTAACTCCGTATGCATTTAGTAACTTAGTAATTATTTACGGGGAGTCTATCGTCCGTATAACCTACTAATAAATTTCTCATTTTCGGTACCATTTATAAAAAAAATTATCGTATTATACGAGATAATAAAACTTCTGACATGATGTTATGATTTTTTATCTAAATATTACACCTAAAAATGAAAGTTTATTTACTTTCATGATGTTATAAAAAAATAAAATATCAGGAAATACAGTAAATAAAGGTATACTGCATAAAGGAGGTTGCAAGGAATATGTGGTGAAATTTTCTAGAAAATATTTAAAAAAGTGAACCTGAATCTGACATTTTTATATTTGTCGAGAAATCAATTAAAAAAACAAGTATTGTTTTCATTCAGGCAACCGCATCAGTTCCAGGCTATTGAAGCTCTTCTTATTCCCCAATTGCCTTCCAGCTTCCTCTTTTTATTTCTAGCTGCTACTCAGGCCTTTTTGGTCTCATCCTCTGCTTTTTATGGACTTTTATTTGATGCATTTTAATAAGCACCTTTAAACCCAAGTATAGTTTGCACTAGCATCACCAAAAACCTTTTTAACACCTTACTCCTATCTAAGTAACCATAGTTTTTACGTTACTATAGAATCACAAACTCCTATTTTGAGTATTTCAAGTACAAAAAAACCTCTTTTGGTGTCCTTAATAATAGAAAATTTGTGAATGAATCATTTGGAATTTTACTCTTTCCACGGAAGTGATTTTGGAGTACTAACTTTTTTTAAATATCTGTAGAAAGGCTTATTTTTTAAATACCTGCCAGAAGAAGAAAAGAGCCGTTTATCTGACAAAACATGAAAGAAAAATCAATATTTCACAAGTTATATTAGTAAATGAATAAAAAGAGGAAACATCAATAATGTGACGTAGACGTTGTAAAATAGATTTCAGTCATTAGCCAATTAAAATGTATACATATTTCATATGGCACGCTATTTACAAACCAATAAAAAATTATTAAATAAAAAAAGTTATTTTGAAAATGTTATATCAGACCCTAATTATTTTTAATTTGTCTTATTTTAGTTTAGTTATTCTCTACTTTCGATTAGACCTTATTGTTTCTTAAATACATAAAGTTTTTTGAGCTTACAGGGGTTTGCATTATTTTAAAGTGCCCATTTTACGTTAAAGTAAATTTCGTATAATTTTGCGGGTTTTCGAACTTTTAAACTTTGTACAGAGTACTATATATTTTGTTGATCTTGCTCGTGAAGTAACATGGAAAGGTCAAGCGGTGGTTAAATTGAGATAATACATGCTTAGAAAGATCAACCTCAAAATACAACCATTTTCTTATCCTACTTAAAAACGTGTTTTTGTCCATAAAGAAGTTTTATAAAAATTAAAATTTAGCACATCTAGAACACCATGCTAACAATTAGTTCACCGTCACTTTATAGATTTAATAGTTTTGCATAGTCCTAGAGGTTAAAAGTTAGCCTGACTATAAAACCAAGGAAGTGACCTGAGAGCCATTGCAGCCTCTCAGTTAGTAGCCTGAAAACAATTTATTTATTTTCAGTGGGGGGAAGGTAAAAATAATATTTTCTGTATGAATTGCATGCTTGTAGGACATTCTCGAAAATTAAATGAGGTTTAACTTACTCCTGTCTAATACTAGTTTACAGATCGTGAGAATAGTTAAACGCTGCACAGCGCAGCATAAATAAACAATTCATTGTATTGTTAGTGTAAAGTTATCTCTTGTATGTTATAAAGCACACCGCTTGTACTGTATGCGTTCACACAAATTGGTTTACTACTGACTATACTGTGCATAAACAGTACACCGATCCTTGATACCAAAATAATACCATGTATTTTTTAGAATACAATAAATGTCCGCTCACAGATAACACACACCATAGGTTTACAACTAATAGTCAGACTAAACTATAATTTTAATACACAAGCAACGCTTTATTTTACTAAGAGCCTACTCAATTCCCGCTCATAGGTAAATATAAACTATCCGGCTATGAACGTAATTGGTAAACATTTTTGTTCTCAATTGGTAAACACTACTCAATGTTGTGCTATACACAAACAACCTTGTTTTACTTAAAAACTGCCAAATTACAGGTACTTAATTCCGACATAGCTGAATATGTATTGATAGCATACAGCATGCGGGTGATTGACGGAAGTGTACCTTACTTTGTATACATATTAGCCCACACATACAACTGTATATAAAGTGGCATGACTTAGTACATAATAGTGGTAGAAAGTTATTAGAGGATTTATAAAAAGATAAGGATACAATAGCCCAGTATTTTGTATCACAAGACCACAATTTCATACCAATTCAAATCATACAGAGACTGATTTGCATTTTTAGTACATATTTCGGGCATCCAGTGACATATGTTAGGTGGGTACTAAGCTATGTAGTGATTCACAATGATTATTTAGTAAAACTGTATTTCGTCTTCCTGTCATAGCTCAGTGTTACTGGTGATAGTAATTCTTCAGCAATAGCGCAAATATGATGATTCCATGAGCACAAACCATGTCTTTTGTAAAACTGTATTTGTTCGTCCTGTCATAGAGAAGCGTTACTAGTGGTAGTCAAGCTTCAGCAGTAGCTCAAATATGATGATTCCATGAGCACAAACCATGTCTTTTGTTATAACTGTGATTTGGTCTTCCTGTCATAGAGAAGCGTTACCAGTGGTAGTCAAGCTTCAGCAGTAGCGTAAATATGATCATTACATGAGCACAAACCATGTCTTTTGTAAAACTGTATTTGGCCGTCCTGTCAGAGAGAAGCGTTACTAGGTGGTAGTCAAGATTCAGCAGTAGCGCAAATATGAATGATTCCATGAGCACAAACTATGTCTTTTGTAAAACTGTATTTGGTCTTCCTGTCATAGAGAAGCGTTACCAGTGGTAGTCAAGCTTCAGCAGTAGCACAAATATGATGATTCCATGAACACAAACCACGTCTTTTTTATAACTGTGATTGGTCTTCCTGTCATAGATAAGCGTTACCATTGGTACTAAAGCTTCAGCAGTAGCGCAAATATGATCATTCCATGAGGACAAACCATGTCTTTAGTATAACTGTATTTTGGTCTTTCTGTCATAGAGAAGCGTTACCAGTGGTAGTGAAGCTTCAGCAGTAGCGCAAATATGATCATTCCATGAGCACAAACCATGTCTTTTGTATAACTGTATTTGGTCTTCCTGTCATAGATAAGCGTTACTAGTGGTAGTCAAGCTTCAGCAGTAGCGCAAAGATGGTGATTCCATGAGCACAAACCATGTCTTTTCTATAACTGTATTTGGTCTTCCTGTCAATAGATAAGCGTTACTAGTGGTAGTCAAGCTTCAGCAGTAGCACAAATGATGGTGATTCCATGAACACAAACCATGTCTTTTGTATAAACTGTTATTTGGTCTTCCTGTCATAGATAAGCGTTACCAGTGGTAGTGAAGCTTCAGCAGTAGCGCAAATATGATCATTCCATGAGCACAAACCATGTCTTTTGTATAACTGTATTTGGTCTTCCTGTCATAGATAAGCGTTACTAGTGGTAGTCAAGCTTCAGCAGTAGCGCAAATATGGTGATTCCATGAACACAAACCACGTCTTTTTTATAACTGTGATTGGTCTTCCTGTCATAGATAAGCGTTACTAGTGGTAGTCAAGCTTCAGCAGTAGCACAAAGATGGTGATTCCATGAACACTAACCATGTCTTTTGTATAACTGTATTTGGTCTTCTGTCATAGATAAAGCGTTACTAGTGGTAGTCAAGCTTCAGCAGTAGCGCAAATATGGTGATTCCAATGAGCACAAACCATGTCTTTTCTATAACTGTATTTGGTCTTCCTGTCATAGATAAGCGTTACTAGTGGTAGTCAAGCTTCAGCAGTAAGCGCAAAGATGGTGATTCCATGAGCACAAACCATGTCTTTTCTATAACTGTATTTGGTCTTCCTGTCATAGATAAGCGTTACTAGTGGTAGTCAAGCTTCAGCAGTAGCGCAATGATGGTGATTCCATGAGCACAAACCATGTCTTTAGTGTATAACTGTATTTGGTCTTCCTGTCATAGAGAAGCGTTACTAGTGGTAGTCAAGCTTCAGCAGTAGCGCAAAGATGGTAATTCCATGAGCACAAACCATGTCTTTTCTATAACTGTATTTGGTCTTCTGTCATAGATAAGCGTTACTAGTGGTAGTGAAGCTTCAGCAGTAGCGCAAAGATGGTAATTCCATGAGCACAAACCATGTCTTTTCTATAACTGTATTTGGTATTCCTGTCATAGAGAAGCGTTACTAGTGGTAGTCAAGCTTCAGCAGTAGCGCAAAGAAGGTAATATCCATGAGCACAAACCATGTCTTTTGTATAACTGTAATTTGGTTTCTGTCATAGATAAGCGTTACTATTGCTAGGCAGAGGCTCTATCCGTTAGGTAAACGTTTTGATGACGTGTTTACAGACCGTTATCTTGTGTTGTATGACCCCATTTCGTCTTCTTGACATAGGTTAGGGTTACTAGTGGTAGACAAGCTTTAATCCCTTGGACAAACATTTCGACGCCATGTCCCCAAACAACATCCTGTATTACTCACAAGTGACAAGATACATGGTGATCTGTAAAAAGTAAATGTTTGGAGGAGTATTATTCCTATTTAAATATTGGAATCTTCTGCATAATTGTAATCACAATTACCAGTTTTTGTGTTAGTTCCATTGAATTAACATTTAATTTGATGTTGTTTACTTGTCGTTTAAAAGTTTCAATTTAACATTTATAAGAAACCTGCTACATTTTTTAATATTGGAGTAACTTTAATAAGTAAAAATTAAAAACAAGTAACAAAATCGATTTAATACAAATTAATGCGTTCAGATGTTTTTGTCGAACTGCCCGCTGTACAAGACTGAGGAATGAATAAATAAATGTGAGTTGGTCCCATGTGGTATTCATGTTTAAATTTCAGAATTTATTACAGTAAATTTAGTATATAAATAAATATGAATTATTGAAATTGATTTTATTTAATTTTATTGCTCTGATGTTTGTATTTAAATTTAATCCACTATTACTAATTCCTATTGTTCAACAAGTAACAAAAATTCATCAAAACGTCTATTATAACATCCTTAAAATGTTATATATCTATGTTCATATCCTTCCCACAGCGTGCGCTTTATTCACACGTGCTTCGTTTAGTCTGCTTATACATATGAATATCTTTCTTTCCACGTTATATAAAATTCGGCGTACTGGCTTGTAAATATAAGTAATGCCTTATTCTAAGGTTATAATATGGAGGAAATATCATTAAAGTCTCTCTGCGACAAATTTTGTTTTGATTAATTCAGACACAATTATTTGATTAGCAATACAATACCACGTACTAATAACCGTAACCGTACTAATAACACGATATTATGTGTAACGAAAATTAAGCCAAGATTTATTGTTCAACTCCCTAATTTATCAACCAGTGTAAACAAATAGTTTCTGTTATAGATCAAAATAACATGTTCTTAATATATGTATATTAAACTATCTATTCAGACATAAAAAAAAGGAATGGCTGGGGGGGGGGGGGGGGAGGAGGGGGGGCGAGAGGGGACTAGCGGAACTCATACTATTTTATTTTTACTCCCTATCAGTAATATGTGTGATCTTTCCCGAATAAATTAGACATTATACTTGTGTGAGATCAAAGCTCGTATGACTTAAACACTCCTGTATCACACAGCGGACACACACACACACACTATATACACACACACACACACACACACACACACACCAGATCACCCACACTACATAATGATAGTAATTATATATATATATACACCTATAATAATATAGATCAATTACTATCTACATAGCCGACAGTTGACTACTTAATAAATAGCAATATTAAAATACAAATATATAAATCAGTAAACTACAACATGCAACCTATTACACATGCGTGTAACTATACAGCAGATATAACGTAAATATCTGACCATACCAGCGACCCTATGAGTTTGTGCTAAAAGTTTTTAATTAAACAACTTTTCAACACTTCAGATAGCTCTTAATAGGCCTTATACCAATATAACAGCTTCAATGATCATACTTAAGAGAACGGAGCTAAACAGATTCTGGACACTCATGACAATACCTCGATACTTTACTCGACAGTATTAGCCAGTATGAGACATTGTCAAGAGTAATACTGTGTTCACATATGTCATGACTACAGTATTTTAAGAATTACCTAGTATATACATCTATTGTACACGACAATCTATGCTATATATGCACTATTGGTCGCGATACTTTAACGCAATCTTACGAGAGATATCATACACTAGAAAAGACACAAATACATAGATTTTAATGACCTTATAATTTCTAACAAAACTTTTGTTCCCTTGCTGCAAGTAGTTGAATAATAATTGTACAGATTAAAATAACATTTTTTAATTATACGTTCCCTAGCTTGCGTAATTGGAAAAAGGCATCGAAAAAAGGTGAAAAGAATAAAAGGTCAGTAGTTCATGAACGAATTATTTTTTTTATTGGACATTTTGTTAGCTCAATTGAAAAAAAAAAACATCGTTAAAACAATGTGATGCAGCAAATATGAAAGCTGCCGCCTATCTTTAATCTCGCTAACAAACACTATTAAGGCTGAGCGCAACACTGTCCCTGTGCCCAAATTTAGATGCTAGATATCTGACAAACACGTCTCACGATAGTTATCGTGTTTCACAAACTGTATACAATTTCAAAACTCTATATGCCAGTGTCTTGAGAAAAAATATTAAACAAAAACAAGGACTTATGAGGAGTTGATTGACTGCCCGGTTCTACTCAGCAGTGTTTGATCTCTTTGTCTCACGAGGCAACCCGAGTCCAGAACGTATATTTCGACAGACGGCATCGTTAGACTTAGTACGAGCCTACCACAGCGGCCTCTCTCTAGACTCTCTGAGAACTGGAGGTGATGTCTGCTACTCGATGTAGTACACTATTTTTCAATGAAGATCTGATTGTGTATTTAAGGAAAAAGTAAGCGTAGCTTCCATTATTTTATATGTAATCTTAGACATCACCAGGATACTAGCCTAGTAGGTTACCAATGGTCAGTCCTTTGTTAATTTTATTTGTCCTAGTTTAGATTCAATAGATTGATTGTTGTTTACACATTGGATGTTAAGTAATGTCATCTGATTTTGTGTTTCACATATTTTGTTATTGTTGTGTGAGTATTTATGTAATCCTAGTCATATTCTTGAGTTACTGTTGTACTTATATATAAATCTAAAACACTAAGTTACTCATGTACTATTTGCTAGTTTGTAATAAATGGTGTGCACCGTCTATAAATAAATAGAAGTAAATAAATAAACAAGCAAAGTAAACATACACAAGTAAACGATGTGCTTAGACAAGTGTATGACGTACTTGCTATACGTACCGTCGTTGGGCCCATCGGGTAATGTTATTTTATCTAAGTGCCTATAATAATGAACTCAATTAATTGTAATCAAATTTTTAAGAATTAAATATTTTCTTCATGGAAATACATTTCTTTCTAGTACTGAAATATTTTGCTAGAAAACAATCTTTTAGTTTACAATAACCTTCCGGGAGATTAACGCCGCCTAACACAACTACATCTCACTCCACATACTCCTCTACACTATAGTGTCACGAATGTTCCGGATGTCCTCCAACATATATATTTTCGACCTAAATAGTTTTATTTACTCTTGCAGTGGTACTTCAACGGGATCTAAGATTACAAAAACCATTATTAACAGATAAGCTTTAGCTCAAACCATATGTGATATCAAGTCGAGTGTCTTAGGATAAAAACCTCACATACAACTAACGTACAATAGATATGAAAGTTTCCTACCCCAAAAACTATAAAGTTACACACAATAACAATACCAACCGATATGACATTTAAATTCTTACGTTCTTTGTTCTAGTTTTATTAGTAAATATCCATGCTCCATGCGTACTCTTGCAGCGTTGGCCTATATTAAACAAATCGTATAAAGCATATTACTCTATATAGATAGTATTAATTAGGCATATAAATACTATACTATAGTATATATTTTCAATGAAACATTGAATCGCAAAAAAGTACTGTAGCTTCTATGCGCCAGCCGCCGGTACTCTCTGAACCCGGAATCTCTATATACCAGTCTCAGGCGGAGTCAAGAGACTTTTTACGTGCGAACAATGTTAATTGAAATAATTTAAATTCGGCTAATGCCGTTTATACAATTTTATACAAATATGTAAATGTAAGAGATATATATTCCTTTCAACAACTTATAGAAGTTGGCTGATAAATGAAGTAAACTGTATCTTGATATGTTTCATACTCATGTTATCATCCCTTTTCATGGCTGAAAAACACAAAAAAAATTGTGTCAAACAAAGGGGGGGGTTTCCCACCTATTCGGCCAAATTATAAAATTGTGCATTATCATATATAAAATTCCCTGTATGCTGTGATTTTATCACACTAAAATTTTATAGCACTCAAATAGTCATTTGACATCATATGCATTACAAAGATATTGGTATTAATCTGTCAGCTATAAAGATAATAAACACAGAGAGACCAAAACACGAGGATTATATATAAATGGATTTTGTTTTACCAAGGGACGGAGATCGATCTGTGTGCTGCAGACATCCTCCAGCACTCAATCTAATGTGTGTTTGTCCTTTACGTGATATTTACATCCATATACTCAATTACTTAATGTTTTAATTAGTTTTAATTTACCTGCAATTAAACAATTCTAAATTTCTCGCGCGTGTGGGACACTGCCGGCCTACGATAGAATAGTAATAAACTACATCAGAACAATTACAACTTTTTATGTCACACAAACCTATCACATAAATTAGGTTTATTTCTATCATGCGAACATCTATTTCGTACAAATTACTGACAAAAGTTTACAGTTATTCAAACAGTATTAATGCTAAAGTTCACAATCTACACTGTTGTTCTAAATTTAAAAGTTTACAATACATATACAGTTACTTTTAGTTTAAGTTTGCTCTGATTGTCACAAATTATACCATCCTTTTTCCAACTGTATGTAATATTCTTAAAGCCATTGTCCTATGTGTTGTACTACAGATGCAATATATGTACACTACAGTTTAGTATTACGTACAAACCTGATTGATACATAAATTCATTGATGACATAATATACAAATAAAATCTTTTCATTTTTAAGCCAATTTAACACTGATCAGATATTTCAAAACTGTAATCAAGTATAAGCATAACAGACATAAGGATTATCGAGATAAGCATAACGGAATAAGTAGTAAGGTTGCCCCGGTTTATGAAAAACATTATGTGGTGTATGCCTGTAAACGATCGGTTTTACAAGGCGAAGACATTTACGTGACAACGTCTTTATCTCGGTAGAATATACTTTTACTTGATATGAATATATGTTAAATTTGCACAATAGGAACAAGTGAAGTTTGACTTAAAATAAGAATTGTGCACAAATTTCTAACCTATAAAAATACTAAATATATATTGTTTTACTACACAACATTGTACATAAAATTGAAATTAATTAAAATTTTTTCATTGTAAATGGTAAAGTTTGTGAATAAAACATTTTACTAAAACTGGAATTTGAAATTATTCTTGCTAAACACAGTTAAAAATTCATAACTCCTGCGCGTGGTGATTATTGGTCGGTTTAGTTCGTTTGTTATGGCGTCGCAGACACAGTTATGACAGATTAGAGGTTCTATAATTTGTTATTTTTAAATGTTTAGACTAGCAAAACTCGCTGTTTCTTCTCAATCGACGGAAATTAATACGATTGATTGCAGAGTGAATTTAAACTAATAAATTTACTAAGCACTATCAACATTTGTCAATAGTATGACCAAACCTATAAACTATCCAGTTTCTTCCACTTTTGTGTCAATCTAACAATTAATCAATCAATTCAGATTTTATGCGGATACATGGAAATAATCAGTGTACCAATTAATTTTACCATTATTGATGTAGTTGTTGCAAAATCGACGATAATCTATGCACTCACACTCATTTTCACAAATAAACATAGTTATCTGCTTCATCCCGTGCGGGCGGACCTAACATTACGACGTTGTCACGTCA
>NW_025776793.1:0-87023 GCF_021130785.1 Homalodisca vitripennis | reverse complement strand
ATTTAAACTTCGCATGAACTTAATGTTATTTCATGCACATTAAAATTTTGAGCCGAAATAAGCTATAAATAAGTTATAACTTACTACGTTATTTTTTCAATTTTAATAATGAGTTAACCTATAATTTATGGCTATAAGTACAATTTAAACTTGTTGCTTTAATTATTTATTGAGACTATACAATACAATATCCTACAACAAACCCTACAATATCCTTGATTAGGTCCTTTAAATGTAAGATTTGAAAACGGTTTCAGTTGAGAGAACTTAACTATTAGCTTATTAGTATACAGTTTGGGATCGTACATTGTTTTATAAAATTGAAATGTTAGTAAAGAACACAAAAGCGTGTAAAATCTACGTTAAAATTAAATAATTTTTTTAAAATAAAATATAACGGGGTTTTAAATAAGTAAATCAAAGAGAACGAAAATTACATAACAATAAATAATACAGTAAATTAAAATAAAATATTAATAATATTGTAAAAATTATTCAAATTATGTCAAATTTTGTCAACCTTAGGGCACAAGACTAAAACATTTAAGTAGTAAGCGTTTTATACTCTCTAAGGAATGTTGAAAATCTAATTTATTACTAAAAGTATTTAAAATAATAAGACTGAAATACTAAGTTATTATAATGTTAATACAACTTTTGAAAGTTTACATTTTTATACATAAAAAAGGCGGGATAGGATAAAATTAATTTAACGTGAAATAACATGGTAAATACAAAACAAAATAAGAATAGATTAGCCATATTCTATAAAGTCAATGTTAATAATGTGAACTATAACAAAATTAGCCTACAGTAGTAGTTTATCCAATTATTCAGTCATGTGTTCTTAATTGAATTAGGTTACAATCTCGATTCTCGCTTAATATTTTAAACTTCACTGAAACACGTTTGGACTAATGCCGGTGGTATTTATTCAAATAAAGCAATTTGGAAATACAGAATATTTATCTGCATAAGTGTCAATGATAAAGTTTTTGGGTTTTAAAAGTTCACGATTCCACCTTGAGTAACGTAGTCTTTGATTACTTTTAGACTACTCTAGATCAACTATACAACATTGAAAGTTTGTAGCCTACTATATCTCAATGCAATGCTAGCATCGAGAAAAAGCTCTTAATTTATACGTTTTCTGCATATTACTATATACATTTACGGTTTATGTGATAGGGTTTTAGAGTTTTAGAAAAGCGGTTTCATCTTGTAGCGCCAAAGCGGTAACATTTTATTGATATAAGGAATTTTCTTTTACTTTAGAAGACCCAAAGTCTCACTACGATTCAGCCTCTGTTTTTGTATAGTTAGGACTAACAACATAGCACACATTCCGATGAACAATCTTGATTTTTACAAGGATGGATAGTCTTAATTATCTGCACAGCTTTCCACCTGTTAACATGATTTATTTATTTAGCCCGAAACTGATAGTATTAAAAATTCGGAGAGTTGAAAAAAATAATACCACGAAAGAAACATTGTACCACTATCTATTTGGGCGGTAAGTATGTTTGTAAAGTGTCGTTTGTAACTTGGTATTTCAATTTCAGATATTTTAAACCAGACATTTTAAATCAAAGATATTTGTGTTTAAAAATGTTAGTATCAATAAAAAGCAAATTAGCTTTACCATCCTGCGTAGAAGTACAATTAGTTGTTGATAAATAGGTAACCTCCAAAGAAGTTTCTAAATTTATACAACATTTTGAAGAACCACGCATATGGAATAATCAATTTTATTCTATAAATTGTTTAGACAATAAACAAAAAATGCAAGTATGCCACTCCTGAATTTAATAATTTATTAATTTTTATTTATTAATATAACAGGTTTGGTTTGAAAATTATATGTGAATTTTTTTCACTCGTAGCAAAAAAATCTAAAATTACGTGTAAATTACCAAATTTTAATGGTGTGACGTGGCGGAGCTAATTACAATGATATAACGCTGCGGTGGTACAAGCCGACTACAGCAACACAAATCACTATGTCGTGTTTACCATGTAATAGCAATATATCTAATTGTGAGGATCGTCCGCATTGTACCTATATTGGTACCACCAAGAGTGGCTGTGACGTCATTCCATTTGGGATATTATACAAGGTTCAAGCCATGTCCTAGGACCTGGCACTACAATCCCTGGGGGAATATAGTGACAAGGTTTTTTGTACATTATAACATTAGTTGGGCTGATTGTGTTAGACCTAACTGCAATATATACACCTTGTAATGCAACTATATTTGAACGATAAATAAGTACCTAAAATAAAAACGAGGATTTTTTAAATGTAAGAATTTGTTAATTATTTAGATTAAGCGTGAGCATTAAGTTTACACTTATTACAAAAATATTCATTTGAGTAATGATTATTTATTAAGTAATTGGAAAATAGTAAAATGATGAAATTTGAAACGTATTCCATTATTAAGTGTACATTTTAGCAAAATTGATGCAGCGCTTGTGACTAATACTTATTTTATCCTAAGATCTCAGATGTTTTGTTGTATTTAGTTAATTTAAGTTTTGAAAAGGGAATTTTTCCGGATATGTTAAAGACTGCAGTGGTGATACCCTTGCATAAAAATAACTCTGTTAAAGATTGCAATAACTATAGACCGATATCTCTTCTTTCTATTTTCGCAAAAATATTAGAAAAATTAATGAAAAAGAAACTAGTACTAGTTTTTTAGTGAAAATCAGTTTGGATTTAGGGAAGGGTTGAGTACAGAGGTAGCATTAAAACATTTCATGGATTTAGTTTATGAGTCCTTAAATTCCGGAAAAAAAGTTAGTGGAATTTTCTTAGACATAAAAAAGGCATTTGACACAGTAGATCACAAAATTCTTTTGGAAAAGTTATATATGAGCGGGGTTAGAGGAAATGCGTATTCCTGGTTTGTAAGTTATTTATCAAAAAGGAGTCAATGTGTGAAAATTAACAACGTTTTTTAGTGAAATTGGTTACATCAGTAGTGGAGTACCCCAAGGGTCAGTTTTGGGAGCAATTCTTTTTTTAATTTACATTAATGATCTTTGTAATGCAAAATTAAATGGAAAATTAACATCTTTTGCGGACGACACAGCTTTGTGCTACGTAAAAAATAGTTGGACTGAAATAGAGCAAGCCATGAATTCAGACTTGAACGCTATTCAATGGTGGTTTACAAGCAATTGTATGCTTTTAAGTCCGGAAAAAACCAAATACATAAATTTCAATTTAAGAAGTGAGCAAGAATTTGATAATGAAATTATATATAAATGTATGGACTGTTTGCTTAAAAATACCCATTGCGATAATAGATGTGCAATTGTGTCACAGACTTATAGTTTGAAATATTTGGGAGTAATTTTAATTTTAGACAGGGAGGTAAATTGGAAGAAACACATTGAAAGTTTAAAGAAAAAGTTACACAATACACTAAGATGTTTCTATTTTTTGAAAAACATGTGCACGGAAGATGTCTTAAGAATGTTGTATTTTTCATTAGTAAACAGTAGACTGGAATATGGTATTTTCTGTTCGGGTGGGACTTTTGACAACAGTTTGAAACCAGTTTTTACACAGCAAAAGAAAATTATTAAATTAATTAAACAAAAAAGTAAATTTGAACCATCTTGGCCTTTATTTGTAGATTTAAGAATTCTCCCTCTAAAATATATGTTTGTATATAAAGTATTAAAATTTTTTTCCGTAAAAAGTGGGAATTTGAATGAATTAAATAATTGTTACAAAGATAAATTGAGGTATAAAGAACGTTTGGAAGTACCCAAGCCAAATTTGACATTTTTTACAAAAAGTTATTGTTTTATGGGTCCTAGAATTTTTAATATTATTCCGAAAAGCATTGCAAATTGTACAAATGCTAAGTTGTTTGCAAAAAAATGAAATTTTGGCTTTTAAAAAAAGATAATATTGATCACCTTATTAATATACAAGTTTAATTTGTGTTAAATCTATATCGTAAAGAAACAAACATTATTCTAAGTGGCTAGGTTTGTTGAAGTTATCTTGCCACAATTGCATTTATTTAGTGGGACTTTATGTAGTTAAATAAAATATAAAAATCTTTGTAGCGCAAAATGTTTAATCTTCGAGAAGGAACCTCTACACAGGCTTTGCCTTAGAGGCCCTATGTTTTTTGAAAGTAAATATATATTGGATATATACTAGAATATGTGTGTTGCATTTAAAATTATATATAGTATTTTTATTCTTTTAATTATGATAATTTGTGATATTGTATAGTTTAATTGCAGTCATTAATTTAAGACTATATGTGAATTAATATTATTACCATCTTTTTTGATAATTTTGCACGAGATTATTTTAGTTGTGATGGATTGTAATTACTTTCGAAAAATAAATATATTCTATTCTATTCTATTCAATTTTTTACTTAGTAAGGTTACTAACCTCCTACGTCTACATCATAATGTATACGGCACCTAAAATTGGTTTAGATGGAGAAATACATGACATGAAATAATTGATAATGGAAATTGTAATAATTTAATTTACATATAAATTTTATCGTAACTTTTATTTTAATTTTTACAGTGCGCGATCGTTAATCAAATCCAATATGAACGCCCATTGGCCCATCCTCTCCCGTTAATGTAAGACGTTAGATCTCTAGGTCGGGAAAGTGTTACGATATTTATCTTGGCCTTCACATAAACAATGATTTATCAGTCACCGTTCTGGAAAATTTGAAAGAAAAAACCATCATTTATTTACTTTGATATCGTATCTTTTATGCCATAACGTATGTATCTGTGTCCATGTGGCTTGCTATACATTCAGACACCATTCATAACTTAAGCTGTTTTTATAATTTGATAAACATATTTTCATAAACCTTGAACATAAACCTTATATTGTAATCTTAGAGAGTATCAACAGTAACTATAATTAATAGTTGATATTAGCGGTAAGGTATAACTTTATATTATAAATGAACTTTCATTATTTCATATTATATTGATCTGTGGTTGTTTTTACACCACGATATATATTTTCGTGAAATACATGTTTCCTCAGACAGTTTTATTACTAAGGGTTTAAAATCTAAAATTTTTTTTGGTATTTAGCTTGCTAAGTTTTTCATAAATAACAGGGTCAGGTTTTTGTATTGTTTACAAATGAAAGAAACATTGTTTACAATGATTTAGAATTATTCTTTTCTACAGAAAATGAATTTCATAAAGAGAAAAGACTTAGCAGATATTGGTTGCTTTATTGTAAAAACTAAAACCGAATAAATATTTATGTACGAAGTTTTTGAGAATAGGTAAAACGAAGTATCTTAATTTAATATGTAAGGGATAAAGATATACACATAACCCCTAAAGCTTTTCCGGCTTTATAACAGTTAAATGTCAGAATGGGGTAAGGACTTGCAGAGAAGATAAGTATGCACAAACTGTATCAATATATCAGTCACTAATCCTGCGAAAATTTAACAACCTGGATATCAAACAACGGAATATGTTACTAATAGTCAGAGCTATGTAACTAAACAACAGTTTTAATTTATAAATTACGTAAAAGTACTCATATTATTATTTCATTCAAACAATAACTTAAACAATAGCTTAAAGGATTTAGGATCAATATATTTAGTATCGGGCATAAAATACCAAATATTCATAGTGTACATTGTATTGGGAACAAAGGGACACGACGACAAAGAGCATTCGGGAATTTTATACGAATTTAACATATCTCAAATTAAATAACAAATTTACAACCATACAGTAAATGGATTGTCTTATATCAATATATTACCATTACAAATTACAAATATCTCAATTAGTGCCTCATTGTTCCATTACTTCACATATTTCCAAATTTGATTTTAAAGTTAATACTAAATACAATAATTCTCTATTGAAACATACATAAACATTACTAAGCTATTCGCTATATTTGGTTATTTATCCATCGTAGATCCCTAAAGTTTTTTTACTATAGACACTTAAGCCTCATTGCTCCCGAATGCCTCACCTGTTGGTCAATGGAAGCTTATGGCCCCGAAAAGCTCCTGATTTTAACAGATATCTATTTAAGATTTTTCGGTTTCTGATATTATTATTTATAAAACTTTATGACGTTTAATAATTCTTAGGCAATTGGACCTTCTACTTCTAAGGCTATTTAAAACAGGAGAATCACACTATATACGCTTAAATTTTGGCAATTTCTGAGTTTGAGCAATAACAGCCTATTCAACCTTGCATTCGAAAGATTTTACTTTAGGAAATACCTAATGTTTCCTTCGGAAAGCTCTTAATTAGGCTTTGTAATTGAATTCAAGAACTTTAAACTCAAGGTATTTTGTACTATCTAACTTATAATAACTTTATATCCTGGGATATCTTCACGAGAGATTTGTGTCTATGTAAGCTCGGTTTGTTTTTGCCTTCGAGATTGTGAGTGTTTCTAATCCATGGAGTTCATGGTATCTAGATGTTTTTGTCTTTTGAAGATCTCGGATTATATGAGGTTCCAGCTTTTAGCAGCTCTTGATCTGGGTTTTCACTAGCATATTTTAGTAGACTTTGATATTAACCTGCAAAATAGCTCCTATAATCTTAGCGTTTTCAAAATTAGCTGGTCTATTGGAGACCTTAAAATCTGTGACAATTGCCTGAAGCTAAGATTTAGAAGAATCCCAGGAATCTTCGAATTTAAATATGTACCGCATCTATCATTGTCAAAATGTACATGATATAAACATTATATTCAAGAATTCCTTGTTTGTCGTATCTAAATTCCTCAATGAAGTTTACGTGTCTTAAAATTCCAAAAGTTACATTCGGTCAATAAAATCGTCCAATAAACCAACCTTTTTGCTATATTACATTTTAACAATTTTTAAGTGGAACGTTAACGTTGAAAATCTTTAAACCCAGAGCGAAACAAAATTCTAAAATTCTAAAATACACCTAAAATATATAATTACTTTAAGTTATCTTGTAGGGAGTTATCTTATCATACCAAGTGAAGTATCATATTACTCCTGAGATAAGTGATATCCATAGTGGTCGATATTATAATTTACTGAGCCATTTTATAATATACAGTATTTTTGGCAATGGTAGTGATTACTTAGTTTCCCGATCAAAAATATTTTACGTAGATAGGGCAAAATCAATGAATCCATTTTAAAGGATCTGCTTCCATATCATATCGTTTGAGAATTTCAACATAAAGTTATTTAAAATTCATTTGAAATAAAATAATTATAATTTATTATTACCACTAGAATTTCTTAATGATATTTTAGTTTCCTTGCATTTTTGTGAAATACAAAAATAAATATTGCAAATAAGTACTATTTTGTTATTGTTCCACCTATGTAAGATTCCAAACATACAAGTATTTAATCTTTTAGAAAAATGCCTGCCAAATTTCAGCTTTTACGGACATTGAGAAGTTAAACAAAAAAATATTTTTCTACGAGAGAATTTAATTATATTTAAACTCCTATTAATGTTTTATGTTCATCACTTTAATTTATAATTTTATTCATAAGGCGAACGTGTTCATATTAAACTTTCTAAGATATTGGAAAGTTGGAGAAACCAGTGAAGAGTATTTGAGTGAACGAAGATTTTACTTTTTATATACTAAGTTTGGAATAGAATTTAAAACGTATACGTACCTAGTAAGTGCATGATGCAAACACTTATTGATATTTATAATTAAAAATGTCATCAGCGATGTAACTTTACAATAAAACTATTCAAAATGTTTAAGATTTTAATAATAAATATTACATCATATAGTAGTATAATGTAATTATTTGTAGTAACATGTAACACTTATTGTGTAAAGCTTATACCAGTAACTTGATTTCTTTTCTTTCATACAGAAATATTGAGAGCATAAATGCCTTATCGAAAAATCTCTGTCTCAGTCCTTTTATAAAAGATTTGACAATTCCAGGAACCCTATCTTGCTGGCACTAAGGCGACATTGTGAATATATCGGCTTCTCCAACAGCAATGAGGTGTAAGCTTCAGAGTAGAAGTGTGAATGAAAAGGCTTTAGCAGCAGTTACAATTTGTCATTGCCATACAAGTAACAGGAAAAATATCTCTTTTACTGGAGTTGGATGTTACTAATATTGTAAACCTATAAAGCCAGTTTGAATAAATGAATGCATGAAGTTCTTAAAATAATGTTGTCATATAGGAAGTGTCTATATTCTAAAGATAATTTCTTTAATTGTTAAGTTGACTGTAGGTATCTAAAATGATTGTTTTTTTTTTTTTTTTTTTTTAGTTTTTGGTATCATGGAAGCACTCTACTCTCTAGATATGCCTCTTGTGAATGAATTTGATATACATCCGTTCTGGCCAATTTTCCAGTGTTGAGTTATGAGATTATTTTTGTTTAGTTTTAAACAGCTGGTTAACACACATCTTACTCAAGTGCTACGCTCAGAAATATCTGTTAAAGGGTTGTAATACCCAATAGCCAATCCGTTAACAGCCGGTTTCTGTAAGGAAGTTTAAAATCCTAATGACGTATTGCTAATCATATATTATAATCAATATCTAAGAAAATCTTTCTTTGCATTTGAGAAGCGATAATATAAATGCAGATAAATTTCAAACACACAAATGGCACATATTTCAGATTTTTTTTCACATTTACTATTATTTTATTAAAATGAAAGATCATTCATAAAGACATAGAAACATGTAACCACACAACTACATTACATGTCTACGCTACGTTACGGTGTGCAAATTTATGTCTAAGAACCATTTCTTATGAGCTACTCGGAAAACAGATTGGCAGGCTGATAAAAGTAAATAGTTTTTTAATAGGTAACTAGCTCAATTATTTATTACGTACAGGATAAGGCTTAACTGACCTACTAAAGCAATTTTTATAAAACAAACAATTTTGAATCGATTAGCACTACCAAGAAAAATATTTTCTCCTAACATAATTGGTTAACGTGAACGCTTAATGGAGCCTTATTCAACTTCTCACATAGTACAGTACCTGGAATTTAATAGTAACATTCCTTGACTCCTTAATATGGAGTCGTTGAATCAACATCTGAAGTCCTGTGGTGGATTGAATCAACCGTTCCCATCACTCAAATATTATGTGTAAAACAATATTTGTCTTCTTCGCTGTTCTTTATAAGCGTGTCAAATACATCATAGTGCACTACTTTCTTTCACGTGTTAAGACTGCTGGGTTATTAGTTTGGGTTCTTGTAGTCTTTGTATCCTTAATTTCGAAACTACACAAAGTTTAGTTTTCAACATCTTCGTTTCTAATTTTTTTGGATCTCTTCATACGGACATAAACTCCAGTTTTCAGGAATCTAGTCTGTATCAGTATCAGAATTCAGAAGATGTACTAAACAAGAGATAAAATTGACCTTAGCTCAACATTTGTATTGAATCCATACTTACGATAATCTTATGGGTAATTTTTAAATTATATTTAAAAGACTAATTGCCTAATTACATTCTAGTTCTAAACTACTTTTGCCTAATAATTTTGAATGACACATTTTAGTTATTTTTTTAATTCGATACTCATCTTAAGTACATATTCTTCATTACCACATTCTTATAGAATACGGTATGTTCAACAATTTACATTGCACTTTTTCCCTCAATAAAGCACTATTATTAAATAGTTAATTGTATACCTAGTAAATAATTACTATAAGAAATGTCAAAACTTACAATCTAACACGTACACAGTCCAAACGCAACGCAACCTAATATAAGATTTCAAAGATTATGACTTATCCGGATGAAATTAGGATAAAAACCGACAGTTAAAATTCAAAAATATATTAGAATTTTTAATAGTTATTCAGTATTTATTTAAAAGAAAGTACTACTAATGAACATATTGTGACATTTGCATTGTATTAAAACATTTGAATATAATGTATTTGTTTAGAATGCCATTAAGAGAAATTGTTTATTCAAACTGGTTAGGAAATGATATAATCAATTCAGAAGTTATTTGGAATGTTCTATTTTTCTATAAATAGCGTGATTTTTGTTAAAGTATAGTTATCAGATGGCCGCCATATTTAAAAAGGTGACATACACATATGAACTTATGAATTATAAGAAACATATTTGTATTAATTTTCAGATTGTTTTGGCTTTCTTGAACCAGCGATCGTTTGCAAAAAAAAAAAAAAAAAAAAAAAAAAACGATATGTAACGTAGAACGTATACTGTTTATACAGTTTATAACTGGAGCTGATTTTGGAGTCTGGAAATAATATTCGGTGGAGTTATATAGAAAATCTGAAGAGCTAAACTATACAATTTTAGCGTAATGATAAGCATTGTTAGAGAATAACCTTGCTCTTAAATATTATTTTTATAAAATATTATTTAATGGCCTTTGAAAACATCAGACGTACAATATCAATATGTTATGGTGGCTGCCACTCAGCGTATGTCAACAGTACGTTATGTTGTGTGTGGTTAGTAGATGTGATGGTTCACCAATTTCCCTTTGGTTAGACAAATATTTATTCCACGAAGGTGTTCGTCGTGTTTATCTTTGTACTACTTCCCAATATACAAGTAGAAATAGGGAGATTATGTATAAATTATTCTAAAACCTCTCATGATAATCACCTACACTCCACTATTACATAAATTATAGTGCACAAGATTAATATCCTGGTCCACAGAGTAATATCAACCAACTATATATATAGTAATTAACTCAATTTTATCACAATCATAAAACTATAAATAGGATATCATATCTTATTTTAATATTTATTGCAACTCTTTCTATTATTTTAAAATCGGTAGCACTTTCCAAATGTAACAGTAAACTTGACATTTTTAAGAAAATAATATTTTATTTCTAGAGATTTAGCTTTAAAACTTAGTTTTATCATTCATCATTGCTTTTATCATTTTAATATACTTCAATGTTTAGCCAATTGGAGGCGCCAAACTTTTCTGTGATGTATAAATTTATGTAATAAACAGGCTTGTTATACCGTTTTCAAACCAAACCTGTAACTCAGAGTTAAAAAATATTAGTATAATTTTAAAGGGTTGTAAAATAATTTAATAAATACTTAATTTACACAAAAACATCGTACCTAAATCATCTTTAAAATTACTCAATTGTGATTTCTCAATTTTGACTCAAGGCAGGTATCCAAGCGACCACTATACTTACGTGCGCTCTTCTGTGCTAGTTATTTGCAGCTCACACTGACATATTATATGGTGGATATTCAAAATACTAGTTACTTGTATAAAATGTGTAGACTATTATAATATCTGAGATGTGATATTCACAAAGTCATCCTGCGGCGGCGGAAGGTTTTGTGTTGGTGCTCCGCCTTGTTGGAACATACGTTCAGCGACAATAGTGTCCACTAATACTTCTGCAGTATCCAGCTTCTGTAAGTTTCCCATACCAAAAGTTAACACCCAAAACAGTATTATCCAATAAAGCACTATGCAAAATCTTAATTATTGATCATATTCTCTTAAATCCAGAGGGGTTTCTTTTGAACCTTAACGATTACTCGAAAGATACATATGCTGTTTTTGAAAAAGGTGTATCAACGGAAATGTAGCTTGACCAGCAAGATCCTCAAAACTCTGTAGATTACTACACCATCATAACTTCAAAGACAAAATGTACACCAATATGTATGTTTCGGTTGAAGAGTGTGCTGGAAATTTGGCACAACCTGCTTCATGACTCGTTAGCATAAAGCGTAAATGACGCACACGAGGACGCACGCATGTATTTGAAAAAGGTCAGTTTGAAAACCGGCTCTAAGTCATCAATAAGTCAACTTATATTATTAAATTTAATAGTAACTTAATTACATTTTGGACTTAGTCCAAGCTGTTAGACGTGTAGTGATAACACTAGGAATAAACAATTTATGTGTAATGAATACATGTTTAGTGCAATTAAGACGAGTCATTAATCAAATGTTGATACGTTCTGTACAATTCTTAAAGTATATAAAACCTTTAATTTACAGTTATAATTGTGTTCATTAAAATTTTAAACCAAATAAATACTTTGTCATGACTTTCAGCTAAACCAATGTTTTATACAATTTTTTAAATAATTGAATACATGTCCTAATCTAAGACCATTATCAATGAATATCATATTTGGTTCGAAAAACATTTCATGTCTAGCTCATTATCGTACTGTTTGTGATAGTTGTTTTGTTAGTAATGTACATAAAAATGTTACATATAAAACAAAATAGAATGACATAATTAAAAATTACAAAATATACCTAACAACATAAAAAACAAAAAAAATAGTAAAAAACAATATAAAAGATTTAAGATTCATGTTAAAAAAATATATTTAGTTAAATAATCAAAAAAAAAATTACTTATTATGTGAATCCAGTTCTGTGAGAACTTTCCTTTTATTATATATTCTACAGATGGGTAAGGCTGATTTTTCTTCAGAGCATTTTCATAGTGAAAATAAAAGTTAGAAGAAAGAAACTATATTTATAATTGTAACTTAATTGAAGCCTACTATTTCAAGCTTACTCAAAAGTAGTAGTTTAAGTAAGTAATTCTTTATAAAGCTTTAATTGTGGCCATAATTTTGGTAGCAAGTACTATGTACGAGGTATGGTTCATACCTGGGAGTTTCAATTTCCATTATTTCAAACCAAGGTTTCTAAAAAGTATATATTATTTCAGAACTGGTAGGATGATTGAAGAACTTAGCTATTCGTATCTTCGTTTTTAAAGACACAAAGTACTTGTTTTTAAATAGTTTAAATGTAAGGACATTTTACACGTCACACAAAATATATTAATTAATAAGCTTATTCTGGATACCATTTAATAAAAACAATATAAATAAATGTATTCATCCCCTGTCTTTAAATATGTAAAACATTATATTTTGTTAAATAATATTTTGGATTTTGAAATTGTATAGGAAATATGGCTTCCCTAACAAAAAAAATACCAAAGAAATCAACGAGTTTAGAAGATTTGTGAACTAGTGATGCTAATCACAATGATATATTGCTGCGTTGGTACAAACTGACTGCAGTAACACAAATCACTATGTCGAGTTCCGCTTGTAATAGGGAGATATTTGGTTCTGAGGATCGTCCGCATTGAACCTATATTGGTATCACAGAGTGGCTGTGACGTCATTCCTCGAGGGATAATATACAAGGTTCAGGTCATGTCCTATACTTGTCAGTACAATCCCTGTGGGAGTATAGTGACAAGGTTATAATATAGCTCAAGTTCACCTGATTTTGTTGGAACTACCTGTAAAAAGTACCCCTTGTATGGTAATAACAATTTACTATAAATAGGTGTCACAGTATCTCACTTAAAATTGAGGATTCTTGTAATCTAATAATCTGTTATGTATTTGAGTTCAACGCAACTAATTACGTTCACATTGATAATAATAAAAAAGTTTTTTATATGTTTATCAATAGATTCTTGTTTGTTTTAAACATTTGTACGTATTGAAAATATTAAAAATATCAAATTATCACCTGATTTTAATATCATCTGTACATGTAATTTGTGTTAAATTTTAGCACAATTATTTTGGTGTAAACAAAACCAATTTAATTAAATCTACAGATCTCATGTGACTAGATATTTAAGGAATACGTTACCTAGATTTGTTTTTCAGGGTGAGTTGTTTGGTAAGGAATTATTCTTCCAAGTAATGACAAGATTGTATATTTTAACGTTAATTGAGCTCATTCTGAATTGAATTCAAAAATGTATATCCCTCAATGTTCTATTGTATGGTTGTAGCAAGATCCGTCCAAAGTGATAACAATAACATTTGCACGAAACGTTTGTCAAAAGGTTATTACATGTTTTAATACACGTCAGTAATTTGAAATTTAACGAATTTTAAGTTTATCTTAGTATTAACTGTACATTTTAGCAAAATATTTGCTTGGTAATAACACTAATGTTACTTCCTTAAGCTACTGATCCAATACGCCTACAAACTGAAGAAATATATATATATATATATATATATATATATATATATATATATATATATATATATTACCTAAGGTTACGGGGTTATATTAGGATGTACAGGGTCAAGTGTAATATAATATTAATATATACCTAATATTTAGCCCTCTGACTGATAATAAAAAACTCTCAGAATGATACACTGGTTTTTGTCTTTGCGCAGTATATTTTTAGGATGTTTTGAAAAATATGTGGTAAATGCTAAGTAAAAAGTGTTTCATATCACTTTTTTAGGAGCCGGAGAAAAATTTAAAATAATACAAATGTGCACTTACAAGAGCATTGTTTTTTATTTGTATTCAAATTGAAAAATGTGTATTGTACATGTTTTGTTTTCTAAGTTTCGTTCCAGGTAACTTCCACATGACTTGAGATAGTAAGATAATGTAAATGTACTAAATACACACAGTTTTGTAGTAAAAATTATTATAACATATAATATACACTTATTTACAACAGAAATAGTTTTTGGTAAAAAATTTAAAGTATGTACAACTGTATTTTGGCATTAGGCATCTATATTGGAGATTTGAGTTTGATGAATTCTTTAGGCAATAGGAATATTAGATAATGATGAATTGTTTTCACTGTCACTATCAATTTCTACACAACTCACAATTAACAGGTTTATAATCATCCAGACTACCTGATATCAAATCCGACAAAGCAATATAACCATGCAATTCATTTCCGGTAAGTCACTAATATAATCAGAACTAATATTTTCATCATGCAATAGTTCACGTATATAGTTTTAACAACGAGGATAGCCCATTTAAAAAAATATAATTTATTTATAAACAACTGGACTACATAATAACAGTAAAATCAATGAACGTCAAGGCCGTGTAGCGCAACCGTCAGCTTCATGCCGTGCGGCATTTGGATCGATATCAGCTGACAACGAGTAATATTACGAATATAAATTATAAAAAAGAATTGGTGATTATGAATAGATTCGACTGGTCCAAGTTACGTGTTAATAAAGTAAACGGTTTTCACGTAATAATAGCGAAAATTTAACCGACATCTTTATTAGTTCACAAGCGTTATTGATGAACGTCTGTGCCGTTGGTCATCAGTTTGAGGGTTAAAAAAGTAAATATTAATATTTTATATTAAAGAAGATATATATTATTAGTTCTGTTTGACTACGCACGATGTTTAATCAAATATGAACGCCCACCAACCCATCTTCTTCCATTAATATACGACGTCGTATCTCAAAAGCGGGAAGCGTGCGATATTTATCTTGGCCGTCACATAAATAAAGTAATTTATCAGACACCGTTCTAGAAAATTTGAAAAATAAAACCCTAATTTTTGTAATTTGTTAACTTTAGTACTCTTAATGCTATAAAACATGGGTCACTTTGCATTAGAATAAGACCCAATAAGATATAATTCAACACTTAATGGGTTATTTTAATTTTATAAACACATTTTATATATATAAACACCTACCGCAATTCCTGGTCCTATAAGTCATTTTGAATACATTGCCCGTGGCAGATTATAGACTTTGATGGTATCAGTCTAGTAGGAGCCGGCATTCTGTTATCCAAAGATCGCGGTCTTCGAGCATCCTGGACTCTGGCAGGTGCCGGTATTGTCAACTCATAGTCTTAGCATAGTCCTCTAGCATCACCCTCTGGGAACTCATGGCTTCTGGTATATATCAGTATTTGACAGCTCTCAGTCTCTGGAAGTTCCTCGTATCTGGAAGATCCTGGGCTTTGCGGGCACCCAGCCTCTGCGAGGACCCGACCTCTAGCAGGTTCCATCTTGTAGTAGATACGGTTTCTGTCAGCCCCTGGACTGTATCAGGCACAGATCTTTTGTACAACTCAGTCTATATCATGCACCGGCCTTTGTTAGCTATATGCAATTTGCATTTTTCTATATGTAGCAGCCCCCAGTCTTTAGCAAACATGAGCCTCTGACAGATTCTTGCTACTAAAATCTTTCGTAATCTTTCTACTCATGGATACTTATCAACTCCAGGGTGTAGGAACTACTGGCCATTGATTCTTACCGACTTCTGGAAGCTCCCGAACACTAGAAGATTTCATCCTCTAGGATCTATCGGCATCTGGCTGGTGCGACGATGTATATTTCCTTTATCTTGCATGTCCTGATTTCTTAGAGCTTCCGCCCTTTGAAATCTATTCTATATTATCTTTCGAAAAATTACAACGGTGTGTTATTTTTTTTTATGTTCATTCATTCATAATGTGTATTCATTCAGTGATTGTCTTATAGGAACAAAAATTGTGGGTAATATTTATCAAATATAAAATCACAAATTGTTTAGAGTATAATACTTTATTTTTAAAGTAATAAGTCAAATTACCTTCGATTTAAATTTACTATGTAAAGATTCATTGCGAGTTTGTTTGAAATAATTACGAGTACATCGTTTTAGCATAACTTTTTGTATAGGAGCTCCAAGTTTAGTTTATGAGCTAGTATTATATATGGTTAACTATTATATGTTTTACTGCATATTGAAGTACATTAGGGTACGATCTAACCCCAAACATTTTCAAAGTAGCTATTTGTGTAATAAATATGATCCTGGGGCTTCGCTCTCTCGTTTGAAAGGGAGCTGAAAACCCATCAATTAGTTTATATTTATCGAATACAAAGTTTATGCCAATTTTCGTTACAATACATCCAACAACGTTGCGCCTTATGCGTCTTGTATTTGGCATTTCAGCCTCAAATCTGTCTCCTTGCCTTCTCACATGGTGATGAGACACCGTAGTGATTATTTGTCTGCAGAACATCTTGTAAGATTTTATTAATCCATCTAACTAACGGGAGATTTTGCCAACTTTTTATAGAATAATTGTAATCATATTTAATGCTATGTGTGAACATCGTTGGCTCAAATGTGCTCTGCAACCGGAACTTGGTTAGTAATCACTTAGTATGTCCATTAAAACTGGTTTTAAAATCGGTTTAAATTCTATCTGATTATCCGCCTCAGTCAGAGTGGTTTTAATGATAAACTTAATCTTGCAATTATTGATGTTTAGAACGTATATACGTTCTATACATAAACTAGGTATGTACCTAGTTTCGTATATATGCGTTGAGAATGGCAGAGTAGTCATGATGATATTGAATGGATAGATAGCTAGATTTTTTTTATTTACATAGTAAAAAAGCTATACATTAGAAATCTACCTAAAAAGTACTTAGAACAGCTTGCTCAATTCCATTTATTTAATTTAAATATTATATTAAGCACAACATTACAAATCTTAGTTTGTAAAATTCGCCATTACATAGTGTTACATAGAAGTTTTTATTTTACACATATTATTTTTATTTTAAATCTGACTATGGTAGTTAATTTATCAATGTAGTGTACAGAATTATTTAAAAAATAAAATATTTAAATATATTTTCTTTTGAATGTATTTGAACTAAGTCTGTGTCGAGCAATCTAAATAATAGTATAATTTGTATTTTTAAGGAAGTGCATAATATTTTATCAAATATTAATATATTTATTTACGCACAGTATGATTTTTTCCCTGGAATATACTTCTACTGTCAATTTCAAATTACTATTGGCATACATATGTTTCTTCTAACTTTAAACGTGACTAGATAGATTTTAATTTTTGTATTTCTATTTAAATTGTAAGGAGTCGCTCTGTAATATACAAGAACATAATGGATAATATCATTCATTTAGTTTAAGAACAAGAGTTTAAATAATCAAGAGATTCATTTTCCATCTCACTACAAGATAAATTCTGAATTCTCTGAGAAATATTCTAGTTCTTAATAGCATTGTGTGATTGGTAAATTACAGGTCATAAATTCCCGCAGTGTTCTTTATTACTATATTGAAAGATATGATTGTATTTTTTATACATTCTTCTAATTTATTATATGTATGTACATAATAACGTAATAATAATTATGAACAAAATAAATACTGTTGTAAGTCAAATATAAATATCTTACATTGTGTTATTTACTATTTTAAATTACAGTTCTGGCTCATTTGGTAAAAGTTAAATTTCGTATATGCATGGAACTAGGAATACCGAAAACCCCAATTCAAAATCTGATTCATAAACGTCTGGGACTAAATGCGTACACAATTCAATTGCCCCATCAAATTAAGCCCGCAGACCGACCTAAACGTGTTGACTTTTCTGATGAGATGCTAAATCGCATTGGCGATGATCCAAATTATCTCTAAGGGATTTGTTTTAGGGATGAGGGCACCTTTCACATTAATGGCAGTGTTAACCGACATAGTTGTAGAATCTGGGGTTCTCAACAACTCAAGGAAGTGTTTTAGTACGTCCGTGATTCGCCCTAGTTAAACGTGTAGTGTGGTGTCATGAAGAATCGTGTTGTCCGCCCGTTTTTCTTCGCTGAAGATTCAATCCGTGGAACTATCTACTTGGACATGTTAGAGCTCAGTTTTTCCAAAAATGTATGATGTTGAAATGGAAAAAGGAATAACTGTTACTTTCCAACAAGATGGAGTACCGCCTCACTACAGTCTTATTGTGCGTGAAGCTCTCAACATAAGATTCCCTAATCAGTGGATTGATAGAGGTGGTCCTCTTGCGTGGCCACCAAGGAGCCCTGACTGAACTCCTTTAGATTTTTCTTTTGGGGTTACATAAAATCATTATCTATGTTTAAAATATCTAGTGCCTGCTACATCCAAAGGACCGAATAGTCGATGCAATAACAACTGTGACTCCTGACATGATAAAGAGGACCTGGACAGAGGTGGAGTATCACTTCGATGTGTGTCGTGCCTCAGGTGGACGTCACATAGAAACATACTAAATATTTAAATAAAACTTTATTATCTTTTAGTATAATAATAATAAAATTATTTTTAATGCATTCTGAGTTATTAAAAATCAAAATCAAGGCCACCTTTTTTGATGACCTTGTATATATGAGTAAATGTGAATGATCACAATCATGAAATTTTTTATTTTGTTAAGACCGGATAAGATCTCAGATAAGATAGCAAACTGTATATTTATATGAGATTTTCCCTAAAACATAATACAATTAGGCAAAACTTAAACCTGGCAAGAATTTAAATTCTATCTAATAACAGTAATTGATAATTAAGCCTTCTAGTAATCCAAATTTTACTATATTACGGAGTACTAATGTTTTAAAATTGTAACTTATAATACCATAGAACACTGAATGTTAATTTAAGTAAATTATGTATTACAAGTATTTACTGGTGGAGGATAACTTGTGTAGTTTTACCAGTGATTTTTTTGCTCTTTTCTTATCAAAATGGAACATGTCTAATTTATTTAAAGAAATTGGATTTAATTTTCGCAGTTTTTATGACGGTTAGAAAATTAGTAGGTTAGAGAAAATTATATAGGACATATAATTATACATATAGGGAGTAAAATATATATTTTAAGCATTACAACTGTATATAAGATGTACAAAGTTTATTCCTTCATTGGTCACAAATTAAAAAAAAAAAAAAAAAAAAAAAAAAAAAAAAAAAATAAATGGGATTATGAAGAGTGCTGAAATTAAGAGTGCATTAAATGATGGAGCAAGTGTTAGGAAACAAACTTTCCATATTTACTATATAAATAAAACTGTGCTATATTTAAGACTATCTAGAAAAATAATTATTTGACATGACATTAATTGTAGCAAAATACCAGTAATCATCCCAAGATTACCACTCTTACTAGAAAAATATAACTGAAGTTTTCTCGAATACTTAAATATATAGCTGTGTAGTTTTATAATTTATGCAATTTCGAGTAAAATAATTTTACTTATTTCCGCGGAATCCATTAATATACTTAAAAACGTTAATTTAAACATTATTTTACAAAAAACCTATTATTATTCATTCTGATTTAACAAGCAGAGTTAGAGACTAATGTTAAATTTCTAGTTGTGTCTTTGATATTTTCTGCTTTGAGGAAAATTTTTTATTCAAAAAGCCTTGGAAAAAGTTCTTGTTCACAGATTGAATACAGTTTTTTTTTATTAATCATAATTGACTAACATATATCGTAACCATAATTGCCGTGTATTAAACCATCTTTTTGGCTTATTTGGCACTGTTCTATTCTTTTTAAAGAATTGCATGCCATTTTATTTCCCATGACACTTTCAGTTTTAAATACTTTTTGTATAGGTCATAGTTGGAGAAATTCATATCAGTTTCCTCATTCTCGAGAGACAGTGGATTTTCTATTTACATAACACAATACGAAAACCGAATTTTATCCCCATAAGGATATTGACTTAAATGGGATTCTAGAATATTACAAACAATCAAGTTATTTTGAATCCAATCTGAGCGTACAGTGGTCATGAAAATACTTTTGCTCTCAATTCCTGGAATGAAAATAATAAAATTTCACCTAATACAGTCCGACCTATACTATTTTTCAGATATTGAATTGCAGTAAAGTTTTCACAACAAATCGAGAAATTAATATTTTTTCAAATATTCAACAGCCCTTTACGACTTGCAAAACTCAGCCAAGTATGTAACTAGGTATCTGTTGAAGTGAATAACCATGGTGTTTTGTATATTGTACTCGGATGGATTAATGTGTTCTTGGAAACTGTATATGCAACTATTTAGTTTACTTAAAATTAGCTTAGTTTGTGATCTGTTTCAAAAACACTTTATTATCCTCAGTTGATCCTAGATCATCTTGTTTTATCTCGTACTAGTAACTATATACATTAATTGTTACTTTTAATAATGTTTAGCTTTATTGACCAGAATTTCAGAAGCCTTTTTTCATACGGTAGACCTGTTTGTGTCTCTCAGTGCTTTTTTGACTACATTTAATACAGCGTAGGAGTACGCAACACCACGTGTCACCAGAAATACTACTCTGAGGTTTGCATGGCAAGCCTATGTTTTAAGCCTATAGCTGATCCATCTGACAGATAAGAAATGTTAACATCTCCTTGGTATAAAAAAACTATGCAACCTACTAAGTGATATGCTTCAATAACCAAGTTATCCACATGTTTTGGTTGGATATACATCATCATATAAATCATTCTTAAGTGTGTAGAAATTAATTTCAATTTATAATTACAGGTTATAAAATATATTTATTGAGATAACTTGCCACGATATACATTCCTATGTTTTTTAGTATTTATTCCAGTGAGGTATGGATAGTACTAGAATGCGAAAGTGCGTTGAAATTACAACTTTAAACGTTTACTTTTACAAATTATATTTTCTGTGTTCAGGATCAGTAGTCTACATGTGTTAGTTAATCTTATATTAAAAGAATCTTACGAGTGTATTGAGTTTCTTACACAATCATTTATTCGTTTTTTTCTCGTTGCCACCATTGTTACTTATAAATATAATGTACAAATATTCACTGATGCTCAACCAAATCCAACTGAGTGACCATACACTATCAGTCCACAAGTAAGTAGTATTCCCTATCAGACACGTACGGATAGCATACAGTTAGACATATAGACATACATAATTTTTTCCAGCTCTATGAGTGATACCCCAATCGTGTACCTTTTAAAAGTTTCATTAGTATTCTAATGACCAAACGGTTGTTTCAATATAACTTAGTTACGCAGCAAGGTGAGAACACAGAGCAACATAAATCACAAGTTATATCATAAAAATAGATGTAAACCCCAAAAATATATATATCCATTTTATACCACGTATTGATCTCGAATACCCTTCACACTTTATATTATCCTATCCTCACGTATCCTCTGTACATTCCGTTGCCACTTCACTTTTAAACATAGCACCCTTCTCCTCCGTAGGCTAATGGTTATAGTCTCGGCTCTCTAACTGAGAGATCACGGGTTCAAATACCGCGGAGGCCCAATCATGTACTTTGTACTTTTAAAATAAAAACCAGTGCTCTTCGAAGCCGGCGTAGCTGACGCTGAGGCTTAAATGTGATTAAACAAAATAAAAAATAAAACAGCGCACCCAGCTTGTCAACGAGTCGTAGCCAGTTGCAGTCATAGCAACTACTTACATTGCCACTGCCTTAAGTGGAATTGTCACGCTGGGCCACATATGCATAAGGCACATTTGCCTCATTAAAGGCAATAATCATATCAGGATGATCACAATACGTACAAAAAGATTCCGCATCTAAGGATAAAGAATCTTCTGTACACTTCTAACACAGTACCGGACGTACTTCAGGAAATATAAAATTCATAGTAAATATTTGTATTAATGCGTTGTAAAAATTATATAAACGTTGAGAATTTCTAATCATCAGTAAACATAACAATTTCTGTGGGAAAGAGAAATTTATATTTCCTTAGCGAGTTTTAAATTCCTTATAAAACTGTTATTGTAATAATTTTGAATTACAATGATCACGGTAAGTTCCTTGCCATGAACACGTTCAGGTTTAACGGCATACGACGCGTGCGCTAGTTCTTGTTTGACAAAACGATCTTGTACGTGATCTAGAGTACCCAAGTTCCCAAGTTAGTTAGATGTTGATCTGTGACCTTATATCTGATCAAGTGAATGTTATCTACACAGTTTTGAAATGGATGTTCATAAACGTGCATAAATTTAAAGCTATAAATTATGATTTCATTATTTGTAATTAAAATATCAATGCACTGCAGTATGTACTTAAAGTTTTAAAAGACGATGTAAGCTAAAACATGTACGGAACAAAGTTCAAAGGTTGAAATATATAGGTACTCTTAGACATGTGATGTGTGATGTATTTATGCATTAAGATATAAAAGAAAGAAAAATGATTCGGATTTTGTAAAACATAGATGCAGTCAATCTATTACTTATAAGTTAAAAGAAAATTATAATAAATCATTTGTCACAAAGTGAAAAGAAATAACAACTCATTAAAAACTGTAAACAACGAACACGTGTATCAGTAGAATAGTTTTTTGAAAGAAAACATTACCTATATATTTTAGCAGTTGCAAATTTTAATTATTAATAAAAATGTGCTATAAACTTTGATTGGTAAAAGTATTAGTTCGTTCCGTAGTAATTTTAATTACTAGTCAAGAATGTGACCAATTGAGAGTCGATTTACATTCTCACGTTCAGCAAAACCGAGCATGGAAAGTGCTATCGAGTCTCATAACAAAACTTTCGAGACGAGTATTGAACAATATCTTTCATACGAATAAAAATGACACGAAATTGTTTTATAAATTACGTGACATATAGTCTAGTAACTATTTGTTTATAAGGATGCTTAATACAATTGTTTAGTTCAATTTGGTGTTAAAAGCAGCTGTTTGAACATAGGACGGAAAAAAACTGTGTACGCTATTTGAGGTAATCCCAATTATTAAAAATGTAATTTTTGCATAACAAAATTGGTCTCCAGTAGACCAAAACCGTAATATCAAATTTTTTTTACTGGAAAAGATAAGTTTTTATAGTTAATATAACTAAAAAACATATGTATTTATTGTGTTATAAATTTGTGACATAATTTGCTAATTAAAATGGTTTGTAAAATATTAAGCCGTACCCATACTTTTCAAACACCTTGTATATCACTACTCAATGATAGAGTCATATATGTGATTATTGTTATGTGTAAAAACGATAGGTAATTTTAGAATATATTTAGACTTTTGAAATTTATATCAATATTTCGTACCACATAATTTTGCCAAAGAGGAAAAAAATATTATAAATTTATTCTATCTTGAAATATGATACTTTACAATACGGCCGAAATTTTTCTTATTCTTGTATATACTGTTTCATCATTATTACATGGAAATTGATTGTTAAGTCCTTAAATAATATTTTTATTCCTTACAATTATTTAATTTAAAAAAATATAAAGGAAAACCATTTTGAAAACAATTATGGGTATTTGATAATTTTGTATAAATTAATAAAATCTGCATATATATGTATATATCTAATATACTATACAGCCGCATGTGAAACTGACTGATTGATTGATATATGTATACAAATTCTAACCTACTTCTGCTAGAAGCTGAGATAAGTGCTAGAAACTTGAAATTTTGCACGCAGGTACCTTTTGCCGTATAACCAACAGAAAAATTGTGAAAACCGGGAATTTTTCATTTTAACCCCCTCAAAAAAATTCGTAAAAACGCGAATTTTTTACCCTTGCAGGCCTTTATTGTAAGCCCGATAGCGGGCGAACCGTTGGAGCTAGTTCGGATCTGACGAAAAATTCATGTTCAGGAATGAAGTGAACTACAAAAAAGGTACGGTGACTTTTTGCTCTATCTTCCATGGTTAGGCGACAAAACGCTCGAATATTTTACATTCCAGAGATTTTTTTGCTAAAAGTTATGTTTCTAGCCCGATAGCGGCCGAACCGTAGGTCGTAGCTCAAATCTGATTGACCAATGAAATTAGAAAATTGTGCATTCTACAGAAAACGTCCAGTAACTTTTTGCCCTATCTCCATTGGTTTGGCCGAAAAACGTGATTAAGTGCAATTTGTTTGTAATTTTCACATGCAAACTTTGATTTGGGGTCGATAGCGGCGAAAAAATTGGTCGGAGGTCAAAATCAAACAAAGGTTAGATTTAGGAAATAATATGTTCTACAAAAAATGTTCGATGACTTTTTACTATATCTCCATTATTTTGACCGCAAAACACGATGAAGTGAAAATATTCGGAAATATTCGCCTACAAATTTACATTCCGGGCTTGATAGCGGCTAAACGGTTGGTCGTAGCTCAAAACACGTCATTTAATAAGTTTTAGTAAACGAAGTTCTACAAAAAGATCCAGTAACTCTTTGCCCTATCCTAAATGGTCTGGCTGAAAAAACCTGTTTAAAGGAAATATTTTATAATTTTTAGGTGAAAAATTTTTTCTGGAGGCGGTAGCAGCCCAACCATTGGTCATAACTTAAATCCTAAATGTTTATTAACTAGAAAATCTAGAGATCTAAAGAAGGTAAGGTAGCTTTTTGTGGTATATCCTTACGTAAGCCCTAAAATCTCTCTTAACGGCAAAATCTTGGTCGTATTTAGCAATTTCAGGAGTTGTAAATATGATGCGACTGTAATTTGTGCAATCCGTTCTTGTTCTGGAGTTAACTTGTGTTACTAATTTAACGAGTGACTACAACCCCACATCGTGAATTGGCTGAGCGTTAGAGAATGTAACATTAAACCCCCCTGGAATTTCCTGGTATGACCAGATAACCTCCTGAGTAAATTAAACCCCCTGATGTGTTATGCCCCCGGTAACATTAACCCTCTCCAGGGATTTTCCTGGCTTGACTAGATAGTCTCCTGATGATATTAAATCAACTGTTCAACTTAAAATACTGCCTGAATGTCGGTTTTTATTATGTTTATATTAAACAATTCAAGATAGCTGACCAGTGCAGACTTTTCTCCCGAGCTCAGTCCTGGCTAAACCCAAGCTCGCAGCTAAAATCTGATGACGTAATAGATAAAATTAAATTTCCGACAAGAAAGTTCCAGTCACTTTTTGTCGTATCTCTAACGGTTAAGCCTTAAAACGCTCACTAAGTCAAAAGTTTGTATAATCCGGAAAATTAAACTATGATATACAAATATAATCCCTGACTTTAGTTACCATCAAATTCTTCTTGTCTTCTAATTTCGCGAACACATAACTTAACTGTTCTACAATATATATTGATTATTATTATACACCACACATCAATTGGCTGAGCGTTAGCGAAGCATAACGACCCGTACGATTCTCGAGAACGGAGACATGAAATTTGGAGACCTCATGTCTGAATTTAACCACCTCATGTCTGAATTTAACCAATCACTAAATCCCTCTTATCCCTGAATTTTAAGGACTTACTTTGGAGGCCTGGGGGCGTAGCCCCCAGCGAGCTGAAGGCGAGTAATTATATATACAGATTTTACTATGTTATATGAAATTATCAATTAGAGCAAACTAGTATATAATGGTTTTTTCTAATACAAAATAGTGTTTTCATGTGCTGAAGTATTTCAAATGATAATAAAGGCAGAAACAACCTCCGCATGTCCAAGTTTGGCAGAATAAACTCTCCCAAGAATCTCCAACAGCTCTAACAGTCATTCTTCTCAGTAGATTAGACCTATACGGTCAGGGTTAATACTACGGTATCTGTCATTGACTCTAAGCTATCTCGAAAATTTAAAGTTGCAAAATATATTATAGGTAGACTAATATTTTTCTCATGTACTAAGTTTCTTATATACTGTAAGGATATATATATATATATATATATATATATATATATATATATATATATAAAAATGCTGTACAATGATATATCAGGCCCATGTCACAAATCTTCTAATCACTGGGGAAAGGCGAGAGCAGTCTACAGGTGAGAGATTGGTTTGAAACAGATTGGTTTCTAGTAATTTTTGTTTCTGCTTTGTCAATATGTTACAGTTAGAAATGTTTGTTGATTGTTTCCACGCAACCGATCAGCTGGAACCCGTATTATACAGTTAGCTTCAAATGAGGAAACCAGAAACCGTCATTGATTACAGTGCATTTTTCTTGGTTGTATAAAATGGATTAACCATTAATATTTGTTCAAAATTGCATTGCATTCTACTCAATTAAGTTTACAGTTTTAATTTTTAACCAAATCAATTTTCGTGGATTCGTAGATCTTGAATATAAACTTTAAAATATGGCGTGGAATGTTGTTACTCTCACTTATTCTATTTTTTATATAAAAGGAAAACCCAGCATATTTTTGTTTTTAAATAAGGTTTTTATAATATGATTAGTTCCTTTAAAACATTTTATTAATAGTTTATAATTGCTTGTGAGATGCTACATATTGAACCTTGAACCTGTCTCATTGAATTTACTTTAGGCATTGAGTGAGCAATAGATTGATTGAGTAATAGGCAAGGCAGTATGTAGAAATTAACTGATAGCTAAGAGCCAAGTATACAAGCAGTCATCTTGTTATTAGCTACACAAGAAAGTTAAGTTCTATTTTAGTGGTATCATGTTGACTGTAAATCTTTTGTTTTATTGCGAGGATCTGTAAATAATAGACATATATTGACACCACCAATCGTAACCCTCACAATACATCATGTCAGATACGAATAAAAAAGTATTCTCACTATAAAGGTCCGTTTTTATAAAAGTTTAGCCCTTTACGCAATAATTACACAGTATTTCAGAAGTCTTTAATGATTACTTTTTAAAAATTTTGACATTTAAAAACAATCTTGGATGATTGCACAAGACTAAAAATATAATTAAGGATACTTTTTTGGATATTAAGAGTTCTTAGTAAAGTGAGAGTTAATAGAAGATATTATTAAATCTACTTACATACCTGTAGTCTTCAACGATTTAGGTCTGTTAAAAGGGGCGGAGTTCCCTTAGTTATAAAGTCTGATGCTTGACATAAAGTATGTTCACGAGGGGATGGTGTTCCCTGCCAACTTTAACAGGAGAGGCTTGAACATTGCTTGCATCCTTTCTCCAAGATGACTGGGACAAATCCGGTATCCCTCCTTATCTGTTATCAACACGAGGCAACTCCTGCAACCACCCTCGCTCATTTTGAATATCTGTCACTCCGGAAGCAGACGCAATGATCATTTAAATGTTAATGCTATAAAAGATGCTTTATCATCTTGACATAACTAAGGAAATCTCCGCACCCAGCACTGACATGTTGAATACGATTCTAGTTTTGACACTAAAATTTTTTCTTAAAATTAAAAAAATTAAAAACTTTTTCCTTTTGGCAGTTTTAACATTATTCCTCGCTTAAATCTGAATAACATTGACATTTTTTTACAGTCGAACACTTTACTCTCCAGTTCTCGAACACTCTGTACATTATTACAGTTCCAACTTACTTTGTAATATATCAAGTATCCTATTTGTTACGAGAGAGAGAGAGAGAGAGAGACAGACAGAGACAGAGAGAGATAGAGAGAGAGAGAGAGAGAGAAAAAAGAGAGAGAGAGAGAGAGATTGGTTAGTAAACCGCGCGCGCGGTTTACTAACCAATACCCAATAGAAGTACCGCCTGTTTCATGGTGTCTGCGCCGTAACTTTCCCCGTGCCATTTTTATAATATTGGATGTTTTATCTATTCAGAATACATTGTTAATATCTTGATTAAAATATATGTACGGAGTGTCATAAAATTTAAAGTTTAACGTTCGTATCCTCAAACTTTTAAATATAAGCAGGATGAAAATCTTACTAAATTTTAAAGGTCATGTTATATAAAACTCGTTGTTGAAAACAGAATTCACTTTTCTCAAACCGTTTCCAAATGACGGACTTTGGAAAAAAATCAAAATTTAAGGAACACTTTGTATTTTATCGCCTTGGTTTTGTTTATTCTGCATTTGATTATTTGACTCAGCTTCATTCTGATATCTCACATGACAACTGTTAAGAAATTATTATTGTTGTCCTCCCAATTAAATTTTGTAAAAATTCCAAATTTTTATAAGCTAAAAATACATAATGCGGTAATTTTTTAAAACATTTTTTAGCACAAAAAAGTATGTGTTTAAATTTTTCCGTATCTCTAATGGTTTTTGGGAAGTTTTTACATTGCGTGCTTGCGGTTGATATTTAGTCAAGTTTTGTTTTAACATATTACTAAAATAGTTTTTAATTAAAAATTTGGCAGGGTGCTTTTGATTGATTTTCCGGATTTTATAACACTCGAAAATTAAATGTCGGTAGAAATAAATAAATCTATGTTTTCTATACTAGAAACTTGTTTATTCCACAACAGCTTTTAATTAATAATTAATTATCTTTGAGATGCTGTACCCAAATGAAGAAGCATTCCAAATGCTAATTTAATATTTGAATGTTTTCAGAAATACTTAGAAACAGCGTATTCCTACCTTGATCACTATTTTAACAAATAACGTCGATCGGAAATGGCCTATAAGACCGGCTTGTTGTGTGAGTTAACTAAAAACAGATAAAAATAAATGAAAGGCACTGGCTAGGCCTGTAAGAAGTGATAGGGTACCAGAAGTTTGAGAAATGTATCAAAACTTCTTTCGTAATTAACTGCCATATCATGATTTTTTTGGGCCTTTGAAAATCCACTCTAGATGTGGGTGTTTGATAATCAAAGATACCGGACTTTGAATAACTGGTGTGGGATTGTTGATAGATACATTTTAGGTCCCTACTTCTTCGAAGAAGACATAGTTGCAGAAACTTACAACAACGTTTTGAATAATCAATTACCAAACTAACTGACAGACTTAGATGGTGAAGACTTCGAAAATGTGTGGTTCTTGCACGATGGGCCACCACTTCATTACGCCGACCACATTGGACAAACTATCAATAAATATAAGATAGATCGGAATAGATAGACCTTTTAACTATTCTCCAATATATCCTGATTTCAAAAACCTAGATTTCTATGTTTGGATTAGGTTGAAAAATTTAGTGTTTCACAATCAGGAATGCTGTTAATTTTATGAGAGGCTGAGAGGTGTTGTGACCTTAACATAGGTCCTGTTCTAGAATTGAAAAGTGCTTATTAAAAAATGGATACCCATTGAGCACCTATAAACTAGTGCAATACATTAAGTAAGATATTTGTAGTTTTTTAACCTATATTTTTAAATTAAAATCCGTATCTCTTTAATAAATTTCAAACCTTTAGAATTAAAATCAATAATCTTATACATGTACAATATTATTTCGTTTTAATGATGCCTTAAACTTAAAAGTACACTGCTATTTAATAAAAATGTGTAATTAGAAGTTTTGAATGTTAATGTTCAGGTTTTGTTTATTATAATGTAAACATTTTTCAATTAGTTTAAATTATGGATTGCACAGGTATAACTATAAAACTTTGGAAAAAAGATTTATGCTTCTTTTACAAAAGCCATTTGGCATATTTGAATGAATATAAACTTCTTGCCTGACAGTAATCAGATTCAGAATAAACCAAACTTAAAAGGATAAAACATAAAGGGTTTTCCGTAACTTTCAACAAAGGAAAATATATATATATATATATATATATATATATATATATATATAATTTGCCCTTTGCTCACATTTAAAAATATTTGGATTCGACTACTAATTTTCATTTTGAAACACCCTGAACATATAGTTTTAATTCAAATATTTTAAATAGCCTTCCCAATGGCGATTTTTGGGTAGAGCACTTTGTTTTATCTGAATACACCAAAACGTTCTCTGGTTATACATACAGAACGGATGGTTTGACCGACCCCCCGCATAATTAGCACAGACACAGGTAATATACAAGGTGTTTGAAACGTCTGGGTACGGCTTAATATATTACAAACCATAGCAGATAACATCTATAAACTTTGCACATTGTCATATGGCTATGTAAACTATTTTTCCTTGCTATTACCATGACATGACAACCATGGGGGGACGGCCCACAGAGGAAAACATGGAAATCTGAAATTAAAGCATTGGTCGAGTGATACCTCATTTGAAAGAGCTCACTTAGTACCTACCGCATCAGAATACGACGATCCAGTCAGAAATGGCAGCGCATAATGTACTTCACAATGTGTACCTAATACAACCCGCCATTTCTGATTGCATAAACCTTGTGAGATGCGGTTTGCGTCATTCAACTCAACTAAGTGAGCTCTTTCAAATGAGGTATCACTCGACCCATGCTTTCATTTAAGATTTCCATGTTTTCCTCTGTGGGCCGTCCCCCCATGGTTGGCATGTCATGGTAATAGCAAGGAAAAATAGGTTACATAGCCATATGACACTGTGCAAAGTTTATAGATGTTATCTGCTATGGTTTGTAAAATATTAAGCCGTACCCAGACTTTTCAAACACCTTGTATAATACATTTAACGTGTACGTAGGGGTTTCCATATTATATAACCAGTATTTAATAATTATGCTAAACCAAGTGGAAAATACCCTCGTATATGCAGATTAATAACAATTTTATTTTTTTACTTTTTAATATTGCTTATAATTAAACAATAAGACAATAGGTTAGAACGCACGAAAGGAGTTTTTACATAGTCAATTACGCCATTGGCATAACAAGATAAAAGCTAAAAGTGCTAAGGATGAAATCATTTGTGCCGGAGGATTTTTCGTTTGTTTTGCCAGATATAAGAGACCTAAAATATTAGGTCTATGAGAAAATGAATGGGATAATTGTGTTAAGCTAAAGTCCTTGTTCTATGCCTTCTAACTTCATCTACGCTGGAGACATTTGCAGCCCATATTTTCAGGTAAAGTTATTTTTTTCTTCCATACTGGATGTCTTCATGTAAATTTGTAGCCAAACCCACACGTCTTGTACTTCCCTCCATCTACCTAAGTGCTGAGCATCATCGATTTTTAATCTTACTTTTTTGTTTTCAAATTCTTTGCACCCAATTTTAATGCCTCTAAAGGTACCATTTCTCCATAATTTCATGCTATCTCCTTTTAATACAGGATGAAAGGCCGTCTAGACTTTAGGAACCTAGTAAGGGCTCAGGGTACGTAGATTTTTAAATTTGATATTTCAGGTTTTAGTCAAGTCAGTTTAGGTATAGTAATAAGAAAAAGTAGAATAAATGTGCCTTAGAACTAGAAGGAAGTTGAAAACAATCCTAAATCAATTCACATTCTTCTACACTACTTTAGTAAAATTGACATACTAACAAAATGTTAATATGGACACTTATTAGCATGGGTTCTGCGAAGAACCCTGATACACTTAATTTGCAGAACTGGGCATCATTATATATTCAATTTTCTTTCAAACCTATCGAACTCCTCTTTAGGGTGATCTTAAAATGAAGGGACGGAAAGTTGCTTATAATGGATACACTTGCTTCAAAAACTTTCATTAACTATCCCTAGTTAATTCCATTGATTGTATTATCGTTACAAGTGTAGTTAAGTCCTTTAATCTAAAATAACTAGTAATGTTCAAATCGTAAGATTGGGCCTCTCAACGATTCCAGTTTATAGCACTCAATCATAATCTTGAGTAATTTTGCAGAAATTCGAGCTGGTTCCTTAGTTCAGCTGGTAAGCTCAACATATGTTCAATAACTGTCAGCTCACATTTCCCTAAATTCTTTACATTAATTATAGTTAATACTAATCCATACATATAAATATTAGTATTAATCTAATTAGTACTAGGTTAATACTATTCCTTAGTTTAGAAACGTATTATTTTATTGCATAAAAGGCTTATAGCTAAATGCTCATTTATAGCAATACGTAAATAATAATGAACTAGTTAAAATAATTCCATAGTAACATAGAAACAATATATAACAGACGAATTAAAATCTTTCAAACTAATGAAAAGTTTAATTAATATATAAATATGATATATTAATTATAATGATATAAATATAAATATTTACATATAAATATACACATAATTTAATTTGTATAAATTAATTGCATAGCCGAATTTAATTTAAATAAACATGGAATAAAAAAAGTACTTACTCCTCCAGGGGTAGAACCCGGATCTATCACTTGCCGGGTGAATGTGCTACTATTACACCACACGCCTTTGACGATTCAATTATTTTGTCAATCAATTATTTTGTATTTGGCCGTATATGTCACATATGTGTTTAAATATCTAAACTAACATATAATCGAAAGACCAAATACCTGTCAAACGACTTTTATTTACATTAATTAAATTTGTATAAATGGCAATAGTCAAATTTAATTTCAATGACAGTAAGTGCTCTGTGGTGTAATCGTATCACATTCACTCGGCAAGTGAGTGATCTGGGTTCCAGTTTACTTTTTGTAATTCCATGTTTATTGAATTATATATAAAAACCCAATATATATGTCATTTATTTTCTGTTTCATAATATATAATTAAAACGATAACCTTATCAATCTGTTAGCGTTTTTTCCTGTTTTCTAGAATAATGAGTGTAGAAAAAAAATCAAATTTTATATGTAGTAACTAACTTCTATAATCTATCCAATTAAACGTATAAAACAAAGGCTATAAAATAATAATTCCATAAACTAAAATGTTAAATGTTACATCAAGAATACACACATTGATTATTTTTTGAATTTTTTAAGACTTAGGTTAAAAGTAACTAGTAAAGGTCCGGAAATGAAACAATAAATGATAATTAAGAACTAGATTATATTAATGTAAACAGGAACTAAAATTTAAGAGCCTAACTGTAAATACTTTTTTATATATTATATTACGAAATATATGCAGCTATTGATTAAATATCAGCTTGGATTACATTATTAATTAATAAAAGTGTTATTTGTGTGAGCATAATACATTTATCCTTAATACTTATAATGAGTGGCACACAAGGAACGTTTTGTGTAATTGAGCTTCCACAATTGATCTTCCCCATTGTAACCTACCAATCTCGTCAGTTCAGAATTATTCAAGCCCTGTCCAAATAAACTCTTTCAGGATACTCTATTCTGCCCGGGACGAGGTCCTAACAATCCCGTTCATGCCAGACTGAATAGTTGTAATTAGACTGCTTACACATGTTTTGAACAAGCCAGTTTTAGAGATTAATAACTGCAAATGCCAAGCGTATCTGGATCTAGCTAAATATAGTTACATTAATAGCTATGTGCATTTTGGAGATAAATCAAAAAATACATTTTTTTATTGCTTAATTTGAAAAAACAACTAAATATGACTTAATTTAAACAATATTTCTATTATTTTGTTAAGTTATACTACTTTGGTTTATGCACTTCTATTACAAATAAACTAATTTATAGTTGCATTAGTTTATTTAAAACAATTTAAAGTCTATTTTTATAACGTGTACACATTGTAAATATTTCAGAAAATACAAACAATATTATCTAAAATAAATACCAAAATATTTTAAGCAAAGTTAAGTGTATAAAATGTTAAATCTGTTATTAAAAAATACTATTTTGATTTTATACCATCATAAAAGCTGTATATTTTCAGCAAGTAAAACGGGAACAAAGTTAAAATAGAAGAGGACATTATTAATAGCAGGGGTGTCCTGACCAATCAACCCCTTTACAATTAAAAATTTCTCGTAATTTGCGTAGTATTCTGTGCTATGCATAAAATATCCCTAGCATTGATTAATTTAAAACTCTTACGCGTGTAAATATAATGATTAAAACCTTGTGGTGATGAATTTAGCACTAAAACGACACAATTATTTCTAGTAACTTAATCTATAAGACGTCCAATCCGTTCCTGCAACAGGAGTAGTTTTTCGCCAAGTCGACTATATTATACCTGCTACGACTAATCAGCCCCTATAACGACCAAGTTCTTCGTATAAATGTGCCCCTTTACCGACAAAGTTTATTCTGCAGTGTTTGAGACGAGCATTTCGTCTCTAAGACATAGGCCTACAACTGCCAATACAGTAATCTTGTATGCGTAGAAGAATTCAGTCATAAAGGATATTAAGGGTATATTACCTTTAGTTATTAGACAATATAATTAATTATTCAATATACAGGACATATAATCTAATATTTCTCACCAAACAGATGTTCCCAGTGCTCTTTGTTTGTATGATAAACTCGTACTACGTGGGACAGACAGCAGCGCGTCCTACAGAAGCGATTGATTAATGGGCTTTTATCAACCCGGAAACAAACTGACAACCGGGAGTCATTTTTCATCCTGTAAATTTGTTAGATACTATAAACTCAAACATCTAAAAAAATTGGATATATAGCTATTTTTTAAATATAAATAACCTACTTATTACTAAACTTATAATGTAGAAATTTGAAAACTTTAGACATACAAATTCAAGCTCACACTATGAGTGTATGAAGTGGGCTAAATATGGGGAAATTTTAAAGTTATATGACTAAACGTAATTTTTAAATCAAAATGACTAATCGGTCTATAATATACGAATGTTCACCAAAAATTCCTATCTATGAATTATAGTTGTCAATAAATTAACTCAATTGTAGACTTCAATGTTAAATTGCATGTTTTAATATTGTAAGTTTCAGGATGTTGGTAATTTTACTTTCTCTAAAAAGATAGGTTATATTTAAGTTGTTACGCATTGTATTTCAAAATATAGCTTAAATATATTTCTGAGGTCATAAATATCGTATGTTCCTATTTAAAATATCTCGTAAGATTTTCATATATTGGTCGTACAAATCTTTAAATAGCATACAACTATTATGGAACAATATCCAACACGATAACTACCGTGGTTATAAATTGTACGTTGTACGATGTAATATGTTTTAGTATTTTTTGCCATTATTCATCAATTAAACTTTTCCATATGGTGCTATTTCAGGTTTGAGCCAAACGTTTATCTTGTTTATTTTAACACATAAATTAAGAATTTCACTTTTTTAAATATTGTTTCTTAGAACATGTAAAACAATTATTCTTACTTACATTTTGATAAATTTTAAGGTTGCAATATAGCGGCCGTTTAATGTTATAGAAGTATAGAATTTATCCGTTACCAAGTTTCTGTAAAACTATAACCAAATCGAGTCCACTTGTTACATAGATGCTAATAACAAGTATGGTCTAGTAAGGTTTCAAGATTATGGCATTTCCTAATATTTTAACGTGTTATTATTGTATTAACATGCAAAATTGAAAGTTACTATACCATAAATGTTGTGCAAATTAAACACGCAAAAACGAAACCTTCAGTTTGGAATTTAGAGACGTCGTAAATGAAATTTATATATATATATGGTCGTATACATATGAACATATCTAGCTTTCTTCCGACCAAGTCGGTATAGATATTTATTCGCTACAAATACATTAAAATGACTTGATTACGATAGGAATATTTTCAAATATTATCATTTCCATTATGACAATACAATCATAACTTAGTACAAAATATTCAATAAAAGTAGTAATAGCTTACCTGGAAATTGTATGGTTCTGGACTATAATGTACTGGGTCTTAAAAAATAATAGGGGATACGTCATAACTTTTCTTTATTAGGATTTAAGGGAGTTTGCCTTGCAAAACGTGGTAGAGTAACTACTTAAAATATGGCTTTTGAGTTTATAATTATGATGTATTTATACAATATTAGTTTTGTTGATATTTATTAACTTTGTTTTTTATTACTTAATTACCAGTAACGGTTTGGCAGCGATGGAGGTCTCCCACAGTAAATCTTCCGTATATTAGTAAGCTTAAATTTCACCATTTCCACACTTCTTAATAGAAGATTTCTGCTTGCTTAATATTGTAAAACTAAACAATCGGATCGGCATTTATATTTCAATATTGTGCTGTTAAACTTAATCTCTTAACCTATCATATTATTAGTACAAAATTCTATCAAAGATATTTGTACCTTGGAGTACAATATACACAAGATAGCAGCGGGCTCCCTAAGGTTGAATGAGAAATTAGTTTTATATTATTTTGTATATGGTTAAATTTAATCAGCCTAAACATAATTTAATTCTTTAGATATCCTAGAATAGATAGGCAGATACAGACGTACAGAAAATAGCTTTTCATATCTCTCTAGAACACAAAACAGAAAATATGCAGGTAAAATCCTTTAATGACGCTCATTCGTCACTGACATGCAGTATATATATATATATATATATATATATATATATATATATATATATATATATATATATATATACATATATATAATTTCATAATACATTTTTACATTATATGACAGTTCCACATATTCTATGCGTAAAAATAGAAAGAAATTATATATCTTTCTTTCCAAACTCTGGAGTTATATATCATATTACTATGAGCTCTATACAATGACCATGGCACTTTATTTAAATTTACATTGTATAGTGCAGTTTTAATAATTACAGGACTTAAAATTTACAGGGCATTACATGTTCTGTAAGAATAGTGCATATTCAAATGGTAGTTGTTTCATTCCTTAAGCTCGTTGATATAAGGAAGTGAAATATTATAAAATGGTTTAAAAATAATGCAATTTTGACAATAAAGTCACATTTGACTGCTCGATCATCAAAATCAGCAACATGATTGGACTCAAATTTGGTCTAAATTAACCTAAATTAAATTACCACAAAATATGCTTCAACTGTATTATAGACAAAACGTATATAGTATAGTACTTAATCAGATTTTTACCAAAATATTACACGTTTGACAATGCTCGGTATTAGAATCCCACATACACACTCTCAATACGGTGTATGATAGAACTTTTATAATCACGAAGTCAATTTGCAGTTTAAAGCACACAGCCATGACTATTATTTTTATACAAGAATATTATGATATCGAGATACGTCTCTGATAGCAGTTAAGATCCAAATCAAACGTTGTCAAGAGGTTTATAACATAAAGTTTTCTGAGAAAATATTCCTAGCTTAATGCATTAAAACTTACTTCCAGACGCAAAATAAATGGAATACTAAATTTACCTATTAAAGGCAGCCATTTTAAGGGGTTGTATATGGTTATCTGATACTGATTTAAAATTTATTTATATGTCCCTAATTTACCATTACTTAAAATAGTATTGATACCATTTGATGGATTTTATCAATCTAAACATATGTCATATTTTTAAACAATGTTATTTTAATAGTAGAATTCTCTCTTTTTTTACCATACAATATTAGCAGTTATTATTACAGACCGCAATAAGGATTCTATCAAATCTATCGACTGTGTTTTGCTTAAGTATACGACTTTACCACTTCTCAGATAAGTGGTACAATACAATCCGTACTAATCAAAGCGTAACTAGTGGAATATTATATTAATCGGTATATTTAATGACTTTCTGAAGGAGCATTAAATACGTACAAAATAAAGAATGTTTCTCGACACTTGTTTGAATTGTTAGAATTGTTCATCTTTAATCTAATTTTAGAATTTGCACTTTAAAATAAAGTTAAGTAAAGTGAAGATGTCTTATTTTACCAGGCGAAGTTAGGGCTAAGAAGCCCTCTTTAACACTTAATCTGGGTTCAACGGCTTAAAGGTGACTTCCGAACCACCACCAATGGCCGGCAGGCGGGCTGCTTGCAAGGACTTAATTGCTCAGCGGTCACTCATCCAAGCAGCAGATACGCTCGACTTTGCTTTGAATAACCAATATCTTGCGATAATCGTTCTACCCGTTGGGCCATTGTGATAAAATACTAGTTTTTTAAATGTCCATTTTATATTCTAATTTTATTTTATATACCATAAAGTAAAAAAGTGACATTCCGTACAAATTGCACTAAACAGATAATGAATTGTAAATATTTATACTGAGGTCTTTTTAAGTAGAATATAAACGTTTATGATAATCACTAAATAATATTGTTTAAAACTAAAGGAACAATATTTGTTTTTCTTTAAACACAAAATAAAATATATTAGTATGTATAAGTACCTGTAGGAAAATTAGTAATCCTTTATTATTTTTTTAAGTGAGGTAAACTGAGGTATAGCGACATTTGTAAACATTGCAATTATTGTTCCATTCATTTAATTTAAGTTATACAAATTTTTACACATTACAGATAACTTCAACTTTTGTTTTGTTACAGTTTATTGTACGTCAGCGATAAATGCAATAGGAAACATTCATCTGTCATGTCTACATTGGAGGAACAAATTGTTGAAGATCACTATATGAAGTTACCATATTAAAAAAAACTCAATAAAACTACTTGTTCTAAATATACCATTCGACTTCCAACGTGAGCTCGAAAATCTCATTCATCCCCGTTTCAATGGAAGCAATCAGCTCGCCTACACATGAATTCCACCCCAGCCCACTTCATCCCTCGAAATGTGAAGGAATTGCATTTTATTTATTAAACTTCAGACTCGCAATACTGTTTCGTTGTAAGCCAAATGTATGGCAATGTATTGAAAGCTTCTTCTGCTTGAGGAACCATATGTCTCATTTGATTAAACAAAAATATATTCTTTCAAAGTAACATAACTCGAGATCTCCGCTTTTTTCGATATTTCTTATTTTATACTATAAAACAATCGTATTGTGGAACTATAATGAATGAGAGGTATAAATAACTGAATTAAAGTGTCCTGTAACAGGATTCGCTGAGACTGCATAAAAATTACATGTCCGTAGCTCATTCTTAGGCTACATGTGTTCATTTCCCATGATTTTATTAACATTTTTGAATTATTCCATAATGTTCTCGCTGCAGAGTAAAATTACATATGAGTTAACTGTAGGTTACCTTTTATGTTCACCCATAACGTTATTGTAAAAAGGTTTTTGGAACTGTCGTCATAATCCAATGGAATGATTTCCACCATCATCAAATTCGATGTTAAATGAAAACTCTTATACATATTTTTGAATGTTAATTTCGTGTCCTAATGATCAATAAACAAGACATTAAGGTTTAGATAACTACTTCAATTTCCTTCTAAACACAATACTATGTGGGGAAGGGTGGTGTAATTTTTTAATATAGTTTATATTTTATATAAATTATAGTCCCTTGAAGATAAAGTTAATTAAATTTTATCGCTTTAATGTAATCGCCTTACAAACGTAACATATGAATTTAGATTTTGCAGCAGTAAAATGCTGAAATTTTTAGGTCTATTTAAACAGTAGAAATTCTTTTGTTCTCACGCAGTATTTTACGATAATGGAAAGTTGGTAATATTATAAGAGGATAACATTTTACATTTAATAAATAATAGTACTGTCTTCGTTGTAAATAAATGAAGAAATTATGTTAGATTAAACATTGGAATTTATTTACTAATGTAATTATTTAGTATTTATATTTATCGAATCTTCAGTAAAAGAGTAAATGGCTAAGAAATTTTATTAGAATCGTGTTTGTAATAATTTTGAGAAATCCAAAGTTTGAATTTTCCGATTTACCTCATTTTTGAATTGATATTACCTACGAGTCAAATTATATCAAGACTATAGGAGCCAGATAGGAAGCTGGGAGCTGAGGCGTCTGCTGTTTTGTGTAAACGTAAGGTGTACCTCAGGGAAGTAGTCTGGGCCCAACTCTTTTCAACTTGTACACTTAATGTTCCTTCATGAGTGCAAAATTTTGGAGTGTACCTATATGCAGATGACTCACAATGGCACTTGTCATATGAGCCTAGCAACAATGAAGAGGCGTTTCTACTTAATACCTCTAATCTTGAGCCAGGGCTCGCATGACAATGTCCTCAAACCCAATGTGGAAAAGTGAAATGTGATTCATCTTCCTCCACACGACCTGATAGGAGCTTAAGTGGCAGGGGATCGCTATTCAAAAATGGTAGTGAGTGTTTGGTGTTAGTTATAGCGTGGAGACTGTTGGCGTGGTAATGGTTAGAGACCTTACGTTCTCTAACCATGTTAATTAGGTTTAGGAATCTGCTACTGGAGTCAGCAAGACTGTTATAGATTTGTTTATTTTTTTAGTCTTTATCCTGTTTATGGTATCAGTATCTGTTTCTGGTATCAGAGAAACAGGGAGAAAATTCAGAAACTTCTGAAAATTCTGAAAATCGTTTTGTTTTTAAATTGAAACGCTTTGACCGAGTTTCTTCTTATCGAGATGATGCTTGGCTATTACCGATGCAAACTGTGTGTAGGGAAAATAACCGTATTTTAATCAACAAGGTTGGGTATTACGGAGAACTACAATACTTAAGCGGGAGTCTCTTTTACCGGGAAGCTATATTGGAATACAGAACCCGTCATGTCACGCACTTGCTGCACTTTCTAAAAGTGCAGCATAAGTTAATTTATTGTTTAGGTTACTGGTAAGTTTTCCTGTATTTGTTGTATATTGTTTGTTGCAAAATTTTTAAATATTTATAAATGTTTTACTTACGTAGTTCAAACAAAACAGTTTTGATATGATATATAGAAATGTTTTATTTGCGTAATATATCTTTAAAATTCTTGGAATTGAAAAATGTATTTAAATACTCGTATGTATTATCTACTAGCATCTAGGAAGTGTTATAATTTTTTGTAGCACTTTAAATATCAAATATTAAAAAAAGAATAAATATTATTTACTTGACAAAAATTATTCCTGATGCGGGCTAATTTTCACCAATTGCATGGTCAATGAACATATAAGTCATACAGCCAGTGCTTTATATACTTTTGATTAATGGGATTTGTATCAACTGGGGAACACATTGACACGAGTGTAATACATCTCGGCGTGAGAGCTCACCTACACACTTGCGACTATATACAGATACACACGTACATGCCCATACACAGAGGCCACAACACATGTAAATTGATAATGCGGCAATTAATATTAAATTAAATTTTGTATCCTGATTGTTAAATAACGAAAATACAATAACTAAATATAAAGAATATATTTCATTCGCTTTTGATTTTACTCATTAGATTAAATCCCATATACCTATGCAAGGTATATGCAAATAAAGTGATGATATCTATTCTATTGGAACTCTTTGTTGCATTATAAACAGCTGTTGCATTATAAACACCTGTTTTATTGTAAAAGGTACTATTTATTATTGACCAGAAATGTGATTGAGTATTATGTTGATGTTATGAGTTTAGTTAGTAAATACAAGGCATTTTTACAGTTTTGCAGACAATGATTCGTGAACAATGGAGAGTCTGTTTAGTAATACAATGCAGTAGTATATTGCATTATTATAAAAATCTTAACATATATGTCTGGATATAATGTATTTATTGAGGGATTAGTGAGATAGATTTATTTAAAAAATAGATCATTAATCACATATTATTCAAATGTAGCACTAAAGTATTAATCAAAAGATCCACTTCATTACCACTTCATACATACGATGAAAAATAATTTCCAATATTATTCATATGTGTCTTTATAATGCATTGTAAAAATTGCTTACTCAATATCAACGGAGGAGGAAGTCAACTTCAAATAATATTTACCTTCAAAATGTTACAAAATAAACACAGCGTTTTAGCATAAAAGTCCTAAGTCTTTACAGAAAGTGTATGGAATATATCCCTAAAGGTAAAATAACTACAGCATATATGGTATTCGCTTACTCATACCAGTACAAGATATAAATATATTGTACTTAAAGACAATTTAGAATAGAAGAGACAGATTCCTCTTTTTAGCAGTATCATGCCCGTCCTATTATGCTATTGGTCTGTGCAAGGATTTTACCAAACATAACCAGGGATTTGAAATCGGTGGAGTAAAATTTTGACAGTACTGATAAAAAGTGCTACAAAATTTAAATCTGTACACAGATATGAATATGCGCTATTTATAACTCAAATTCAAAGTACAGGGTTGTCCAAATTATGTTACCACTTATATGGGTTTCACTTTTATTTTATTAACATAATAACACACACTATTTTACAAGTCCAAATGAAGTTAATGTACTCATTCCACCTGTATTCCTTCGTTCTCAATGCATTTATGAAGTCTTTTCACCATACTGACCATAGCTCGTTCACACATTTCCTTAGGTATGGAGCGGACAACCGTGGTTATGCGTTCTTTAAGGTCAATAATGTCAATAGGTCTTGTAGCATACACACGTTCTTTCACCATTCCCCATAGCCAGAAATCACATGGAGTCAGGTCTGGTGACCGTGCTGGCCACGCCAATGGTCCAGCTCTTCCAATCCAGCGTCTACCAAATGTATCATCCAGGTAATTTCGAACCGCTAAGGAATAATGCGGTTGTGCACCATCTTGCTGAAAGTAACCAGATGTTAGGATACGTAGGGGAAGATTGTCTACAACAAAATTTTGCAACATGTCTAGGTAAGAATCTCCCGTTACAGTCTGTGCATTAAAGAAATATGGACCAAGTACTCCAAACTTCGAAATGCCACACCATACGTTAACTTTCGGAGAGGATCGTGTGTGCTCTCTTCGATCATGGGGATTGTATGTACCCCAAATGACGCAATTGTGCTTATTCACATTGCCGCTGACATGAAATGTGGCTTCATCCGACATAAAGAACACAACATTAGGGTCTATGTTCGTCATTTCTAAGAACACTTCTGCAGCTCGTACACGAGCAATTTTATCAGCATCAGAAAGCGCCTGTACCATTTGAATGTGGTACGGCTTCATTCCCAGGTCTAAGTGAAGAATTCTTAAAACACTAGTCCGCGCGATTCCGGTTTCCATTGCTACTCTCGTACTTGACTTCTTTGGGCTATTAATAATTGTGCCTTGAACATTTATGATGTTATCTTCCGTTCGAATACTTCTGGGACGTCCACTGTTCCCTTTATAATCATTGGTCACAGCCCCTGTGCGCTCAAATTTCTCATGAATTCGACGGATAGTTAAACGACTTGGAGGATCCTTCTGAAACCATTGTTGAAATTTGTTTCTTACAACTGAGGGAGATCTGAATACTTCCATCCAAGCTGCTACCTTTCTTCTCTCTTCCAAAGTAAGTCGGGTGGCCATATTTAATCTGCAACAACAAAAACTTAATGATTATATAATACCATTTAAGTGGTAACATATTTTTGGACAACCCTGTACAACGCCCTAGCCGATTTGGCAACTGTCATCTCCACACATCCCTACAGTGAGATGTAGTATTTTATGATTTATTGATGCAGCATATACTGTTTTACCTTATGTATTATTTAAAGCATCGATTCGATGTGAAGTATTTATGAAGCCATAGCATTGCAAGATAGGATGATACATCACACGTCTCGCGTGAAACTTCCTTGAACTTGTGACCCAAAAAAAACACAACTCTCCCATGGATCAAGGGGAACCTATATACCATGGTTTAATTCCATAGGAACTTTCTATTAAGAGTGAATACACAGGTGGATGGGCAAAGACAATGGTTGAAGAAGATTGTAGATCCTTATTTAATTATCTTCTTTCAGAACGTGGTACAATCACAAGGTTAGTATTTGGAAGAGTATGCAAACGGGTTGATTAAATATTATATAAATACTGTTTTCATATGACTGTATCCCGTTATAGTTTTTTTGTATTTAAATAACAGTAATTAATTATGATAAAGAAATATTCAGAATGTAGCCAAAATTTATATTGTGTTATATTAATCATATTCCAGGAAATAATATTCAATTTAGTCGTTGAAAGTTTGATGAAAACATTACATCACAATAGAGGAAGTTCTTTGGTTCCTAGCTAACTACATGAATGATTCTGAAAAAGTTATGAAATATTTAGATAACCAGTACAGTGTTATCTATCATTCATTACATATTTCCACATAATTTAAAATCCATAGCCATACAGCACAGAACAATAATCCCAATTTAATAAATAAATATAATAGTATATGTAAAATAAAGTATTATAATTTAAAATTAAATTTTTCTCTTGTAATGTATTGTATTGTAGTCCAGATATTAATTTAATAAAATAAATTCTTCCTATTCGCAATTCAAGATGCTCAGTAAAAACGTAATTGTTATATGATATGTAAAAGTTAACGTTTGTCACCATAAAAATAGTAACCCGTTTTTATGACCATCTGGATTGTGCATAGCCTTCTGAATACTGAGCAGTGATTTTACCACGTTCTAAAATACGGCGTCGTAGGATATACCAGAGCGACCCTCATTTTCTTCTAAGGAAGCATGAGAGTTATATAATAGTTGTCTTCCATCCCCCCTTCATATAATTGAATTTCGACAGGAGGAGGCCTTAACCATTAAACATATATTTTTTTAATACACTGTAACTGTGGATACAGACTCTTTCGTACTAAATTAAAAAAATGAGCCTTATTGGGATAAAGTAGGTTATATACTTAGCATTACAGCTAACCACATGCCACAGAGAATACAACAAAGGAGAAAGCAACAATAGCCTTTGCTCCTAGTCTGACGACTATATTAGTGTGAGAGCCTTACGAGAAGGGATTTTAACTAAACATAGCACTAAACTAAATAGATTGAGTAGTTTTTGTTATTTTTAAATAAATTAGTACCATTGTTACCTATTAGACTCGTTTTTTTTCACCTTCTAAACATCGTAATCTGTGAATAGACAAGACCTAATACTCCCTGAGTCCACGAATCACATTCTTGTCTCTGTATCTTGTTTGTCGCGCTCCAATTCACAACACGTTTGAATACAAATATAATCCATTCCCTTTACGAGTGTTTGCAAAACGCTTATTAAAGGAAGAAATAATGTGGTAATGTCTTTTAGCTAGATTACACTATCTCTATAATACAGCCATATATTCATATATACACTCACCATATATGTCTAGTTGTAGAAAAAATAAAGGGTTTAGGAACAAAATTACTCAAATGATTAGTAAAACTAATTTCTGTATAGAATATTGTTGGAGTTTTTGACTGTAATTTGTCAGTTATAACTACATCAGAAGTTTTTTTAGTGCCTTGTTAATAAGCAACAGTTATTATGGCGTACATAGAGTAATGGCATGTATATCGTACTTCTAACCACAGGCATATAAAGCACTATACAAATTTTAACAAAGCATTATTTATTTATATTTTACAATACGAAAATTAGGTGGGTAGCGAAGTAAGCAATCGACATAGTGGCTGGAAGCAGGCATGGATTTTTCCTTAATTGAATTCAATTTCTAACGGCAATAAACGAATTTTAACCATAAATACAGATACAACAACTGAAATGCAAGTCAATAAATATAAAGCAAAATGTGTACTGTGATGTAGATTTAGATATTAGCAACATATATCAAGATTACGTTTATGAGTATAAAGTGTAACAGGACTGTTATAGAGGATATGTGGTCCACTGCACAGCTAAAACTTATATAACATTTAAGTGTGTATTATTTTCAGAACATTACAATTGGGATTCATTAGCTGAGCCCTAGCGCAACCTTTCACTTGATAAGCTGGAAAAATATAATTTCTGTTTTTTCTATATCTGGTGTTCGCACGATATTTTCAAAACGAACATTCGTTTGTTTATGTATAAACTGTCATATCCATATAAAAAAATAATGAGTTCGATGATGATACCTGTTATTTCATGGGTTTTTTTAGCATTAGTAAATAGTTTAATTTTGTTTGAGAGGTAACATGAAGGCAACTAAAATAAAACATAATACATACATTGCGATACAAAAAGGGCACCTTTTAACAGATTTTAGCATATTAGATATTAATACTTGTATCTCAAGTAACTGTAATAATAAAATTTTATTTTTTTGACACTATTAATTTTAGTAAAGACATTAAAAATTACTTCTTCTGCAAAAGACTTCAGTTCTAAGAGTTTATAAACGATACAATTGAGGGACAGCTAGAGGCAATACATATACTTCAAAGAGAATCCCAATCCATTTTGAGTCAAGATACTTACTCTTTTTAAGGTTAGACGTGCAAACTAATCACTGTAACTGTACGTATAATGCATTTTTTTAATGCTCAGAAAGTCACTTAATTTTTATTTGCATCATGCAAAACATCAACCATTGTGGCAAAATCCAGCAACCGTGAAATAAAACTATTGATATCACTTGACTGAAACCGTAAACAGTCAGATATGAATAAAAACACAATAATTTTTTTGTGGGTGGTACAAACTCGGAATCTACAAATATAATTATTTTCTTTATGACTTATGATTAGAAGCTGAGGAATCTCTCATTTCCCAGTAATAAAATGACTTGTGGTTGTGTCTCAACAGGTTGCATCTCAGTTACGCTATCTGGGAAGAAAGGAAGAAAACCTGGCAACTACAAACCGCTAAGTATTTTTTACCAATGAACAAGCTAAAAATAGCTAAGGGAGCTCCACCCATACCAAAAGCCATCCTTCACAGTACACTAGTCATATCAATCCACGAATCCATCCCTATACATTTTCAGTTATCGATGAGTCGATCCTGGATATCTTAGGGTTGCTCGGTTATAAGTGAAATGTCGGTTTTTGATATCATAATTTTACGTTAAACTGGAATGTATCAATCCAGAATTAAGCAATTTGCTGTGGAAAAATTGATATCAGATTAATTAATTTAAAGATGATCAATTAGTACTTAATGCATTTATGAAGTTGATTGTAGATTATATTTTGAACTTTTATAGTAAGATTTTACATTAATATATAGCGAAAAATTTTTAATATGTACTACAGGCAGATATACACAAAGAAATATTAATCACAAATACGTTTTCAATATAACAATATGGAATTAAACGTTGAATGATACATTGTTAAGCTTACAGCAACGTTCGGAAACTCTTTTTTAATTTTTAAACCACAATATAAAAAAATACCAAAGTTCACACGTGCTTACTGGTGATAGTAACGCACATATCTTCCCAATTACCGACCAGATGATCCCTTTGGGGGACGGTCCACAAGAGTCAGTCAAAATCCTTAAATAGCAGCATAGGTCGAGTTTGGTATCAAATTAAAGGTCTTACTTAGCAAAGTACAATGCCGCAAACCGGACTTAAAAAGGTAGATTCATTCAGTAGTTATAGCTATTTGAATTTTAAAACAATTGAACAATGTAAATTATTAATTATTACAAGTCAACACCAATTTTTAAGTACCTGTGATCAAAGTAAGTGTTCGAAATGTATATATATATATATATATATATATATATATATATAATATTATATATATATATATAATCTGCATATGTTTAATGTTGCACGAATCACTGTATGCATAAAAATTATCAGTTTTATGTTGTTTATATGTTTCCACGGGATTAGGGTAACCGTCACTATACCCTTTTATAGTACACTGGTGCAATGTCTTTTGTCTGCTAAAGATGAAAAAATGCATTTTTGTATGAAGCCTGTCCATTTGCTTGTCTGATCGTATGAAATGAGCTATTTAATTGAAATTTGGAATGCAATCTCACATAAACATGTTACGCATGATCTCGCATGTATGTCTTATGACTATACGTTTAAAATTATCACTAAACTATCGATAATGCTTATCATAATTTAAAACTTGATTTTATTTTATATTTTTTATCGTGTTCTGAGATACACTATAGTTTAGTGTGGGCAAGTAGGGCGTAGTGTAGATTAATGGTATTGTCACGTTAATTAAACTATCGACCAATAACAGCCTCAGGCTACAGACTATATTGCTGACAGATTCTATTTATTGCCTTTCGCAGCCTAAGCCAAGCATACGCATACCAAGAAAGCATTTGTATTATGCATACCATGGTCTCTGTTAACAACTAAGTTTGTAGAAGTTTGGAATTGTTTAAGAGGTTATGCAGAAAACAAAAAAATAGATTCAGATATATGTTCACGAGCTTTAACAATATATTATTTGCGCTGGTGTTGGAAATATTTATTAACATTGTTAAGATTATTGTAAATAAATCTAATACTAAGCTAATAAAATCTTATTTATTTTAAAACATATATATCATCTATAATACACAAAACTTAACAGAATAATGTGCCCTCTCGAAGATAATTTAATGTGTTTTGTTTGGAAAATATCTAATTATGTCACCTAGAACAAATATAATTCTTTAGTTAAATATGTTAACGTTGTTTTGTTCAAAAGTTATTTAAAATCGAAGCTAATAATATAAATAGATCAGTATACGTATAGATAATTGGATGTCCATGATCAATCGACAAAGAGTAAACACCTAAATAAAACAAACAAGAACATGAGATAGATGAAACAACATTTGTGGTGTTCATAAGTTTAGTAATTTAAGTAAAGCGATATCCTTCAATTGCAAGTTAAAGAAAACAATTACTTTTTACCATTAAATTTTCTTTAAACTTGAGTTTGTAGGACAAAAACATTTTAAAATTTGATTTATGCCTACAAGTAGTAGTGTATTGTTATAAACGAATTACGAGTAAAGGTGAGGTTAATATATGTTCGATTTGGTATTATAAATAAATGGTATACTTATTAGTATTTAAAGATCATCCAAAAAACATATCTTTATCACATTCTCGTTTGATATTTTTTATCTACGGGTATATGCCAGTATTAATAGAGAAGTCATATGTTCTCTACAAAAACAATATTTTAAAAATTTTTGGTAAATGTGACATTTATGAAGAAGTTGATATAATTAGTATAATATTCTCACAATCACGCTGTTTTAACATTTTACTTGTTAAGACCAATATGACCAAGCAGGTATATAGACACTTAAGAAAACAAAATAAGTGTAAACCTCAAGAGTACTATATTGTTTTGAAAACACTCAATAATTATTCATTAGGTTTTGAGAACATAGGAATATTTTTGTCCCTTTAATATTCGAAACCAATGTCAAAGTTTATTTTAACGTTTTCAAAATTATCATGTTAATGCACATCCTTTTACAAATATATTTGTAGAGATTTTTAAAGAAAATATGGTAAGTTATTGGAACACCTTATATTCTCTAACCTCCTTTTTTATGTGTATACTTATATGATATATTTAAAGTAATTGTAGTGTAAGACATATGTCAGATTTTCTATACCATTTAAAATCTTTTCCTACACATAAATATATAGTACTTTGAAACAATCCAAAACACAGATTTATACATTTTTGAGTGTGGTATGTTAAAAACAAGTTTTTATTTTGAATGAAGCATACAATGCAGTATTTGAATGATATTAAAAGAGAATTATTAAGTGAAAATCTTCTTATTACAGAGATGAAACTTTGTAATAATTGGAAGGATCTCTTCAATTATATTATAGAGATTTGCTTCAAAAATAAATTCACTCAATACAACAACTATAAATCAAATTTTTTCATTGAATAGCAATTATTGGCTGACCTTGCGATCAAAATTTTTGTTACTGCAGTATGCAGAAATTCGGAACCAGTAAATAAAAGTTTTAGTATTAATATTTCGCCCCATTTGGTCAAAATAACCTCAATTACGCTAATCACTCAAAGACATGTAATGTAATATTTGGACTAACTTGCAAAGTACTGTGAGTTTATTGAAGTTGAAAGAGATTAACAAGCCCAAATATGATATGAAAATATTTAAATAGGTAGAAAAATGGTAGTTCCTTCAAATATGAGCAATATATATATATATATATATATATATATATATATATATATATATATATATATATATATATATATATATATATATATATATATATATATACCACTGAGATATTATTGTGTTCAAGTATTACTTATTTAGCAATAAAGTCAGTCTTATTCCAAAAAGGCAAATTCAGTACACGTAGGACTGAACTACTGAGATAATAATTATAATCGCTACTACAGAAGGATAACTGACAGCCGCTTAACTGCAATGATCCCAGAGCGGCGCTTTCAGCTCGCAAGTCGGATCTGGACACATTCAGAGTTTTATTTGGGGAGCTTTAAAACTCCTATCCGTGACAACACAATGGATCCTGAATCTCATTGCATAGAAAGTTTTTCACAATTTTAAAATTCTTTTAAAGTGTATTGTTCTTTTATTTTTAGAATAAAGTATTAATAGACCAGTTATAAATAATTTCATATTTTTCAAAAGTAATCATATAGAATCCAAATAAATAAATGTGTATTACACCTTAATCTAAGGACATGCCAAACAGCTGGTTTTAGTATTTTGTACTTTATGAGAAAAATTTAAACAAAGTAAGTGAGGTAAATCTTATGGAACTAAAATATGGCACATCTTTTGTGTATTTCATGTTTTACTGAAGAAGTTTTTTTTGAAAATTATTTCTTCCTTATTATTATTTATAATAAATTTAAGTATTACACTTAAACAAAAAAATTATAATGCTACAATAGGAGCTTTTTATGTATATGACGATTTTAGTACTTCTAACATATTAATTAGAATATTGCTGTATGCTATATATCATGTATCAATTATCGTAACTTTTTACACCTTTTTAAATACCAATTAAGGTGTCATTAGCTCTTTTTTACTGCATGCAATATTTTCACTTTCCATTTTTAATTGCCTTAAAGTACTAATTAACTGTTATAATTTTATTAAGCTTTTTCAACGGTAATATTCAATACGGTACGTTTAGGACAGTCTCTCACTTCACGATCAACATTACGTCACATTACTAGTGCTCAAGATGTTGTTGCAACATATTGATTGTTTAATTACACTAGACCAAGCTGATGTAATTAATACGTTGTGCACATTCATTTATTTAATTACAACAAATACTAGATAGTAAGAAATATTACTATATATCTCAAGACACTAAGTTTAAGCAGTTTTAAAAATATAAATATTGGTCGTTTTAAATGAATCAGTAGCTGACTATAGTGCTGGTGCATTAAGTTTTTGTTTAGACTTTTGACAACAACAAATAAAAGGCTTTTCTCAGGTAAACTTAGAGCTTCTATTCACAAGAGATTCAGAATATCTTTAGCTACTATTATTACTTCTTGGATTGTGGGTGATCACCTATAAGCTATTTGGCGTTTTGATTCTCGCGTCATCAGATCATGATTGGAATGCTACAACGCATACATCAGGGAGATTCCAGTTGTCGGGCAACTCTGTTTTTATCTTACTGTAGTCATAGGAGTGGGACAACCTTGGTAATAAGCTTCTAATTCATTCATTTATATTTCAAAGCTTCAATCTGAATCCCTTATATGTTTCTCTTGACAGGTAACGACGCTGGACTTATTAGTATTTAATAATATTTTATTATATTTACAATTATTCTATTTAAAGTAAAGTGTACTAGCAAGAACTGAATCAAACATTTTGCTTTTTCGTAAAGTAAACTTATGTCAATGGTAGGGTCACATATTTTATTTTTATTCTGCCATTGTACAATATGTATGCCATTATAACACCTTACGTAAATAAGTTCTAGTAAAATTCTGTGTAATTTCAGAATAAAGCCCACGGTATTCTATTTAATACCTTAACCTCTTTCCTGTTCTGAATTGTTGTTTTGATCTTCTACGCCTGATTGAATATGTATGTCTTTTAGTTTTTTATCTCAAGCGCAATGCATCTGTAACAATATAGCATCATATTTATTTTTGTGATAATCTGTATACTTTAACAATTGCTTCGTTTATGGTAAAAACAATCCTGATATATAATTTTATTTTCTGTTTCTTAAAGTTGAGCTATCATCTATCTAATTTATTATTATGAACAGAGTAGAACCTCGTTGAATTCATTTAGTCTTCTGTATATGGTATAAGTCTAAAAAACTTGTCATATAGGTAAGAAACTTGTCACATAGGTTCGTCTATGTTCAAGAAAGATCACTTTTTAATTTTGGCCAATAGAAGAGCAGGCTGTATGTCTTTCTCTCTGCCTTTTACGCGTTTAATCCTGATCAAAACCTACGTACTTGATATTGGTGCATATGTTCCTCTTGATATTAGGAAGATATTTACGAGTATATCAATAGTAAGATCAGTCTGCCTGTTTGTACGCCTGCCTTCCGCGCATTGAATATTGATCAAAAGATTATAAATACTTGATATACGGCGCATATGTTCCTCTTTATCATAGGAGGATATATATTAATAGTATAGTCAGTCTGGATGTGCGTCTGCCCGTACGTCATCCACAACCTTCGTGTTCTGCTGCGTTGTACTGCTGTATCACTTTCTTTAATTCTTGTTCCTGGCCCTTGCGTGAACTGACAAGGTAATGAATAAACATTGTTGCTAAATCCATTTGTCTTACAGGGCTTGCAGCTGAACAAATATTATTCACTGGGAGCCAAATTTCCGTTTCTAGTCCATCGACATTACACTTGGTATTTACGATGGGGGTATTACATAGGGGTAAGAGTGATCTGAACGGTACTTCAGATAAATTCAAATCTTTAAAAGTAATATGAAAACACCATCTTGATACTATTTAAAAGTGTCGAAACTCACTTCATATATGTAATAAAAATTACTTCACTCATTAAGCTAATTCAATCAAATGTGTTTACAAAAACGATATTTCTCAATATCAAAAACTCATTTGTTACAAGATGTTTTATCGTGCTTATAACATCTACAGGATATTGGAAATAAACTGGAAATCCAATTTCTTCAAGAGTATTAGATAAATGAAGCATGATATTACATTGAAGAGTTTCTTCTTGTTATTGGCAATAGTTCCTAATGTAATAAGTTTAGGATTCAACATTAATTACACTTTAAAGCGCATTCATTAGTTATAATTGTTCTACATTATTCGACTTGTACATGAAACATCATATCTACACAGACAGGAATGAGTTCTATGATAATTAATGTCGTGCCACAATATTTTGATTCATCAGTAAGCGTGTACTATTATTTATCTTCAGGGGTTAAATATTCAATTTTCTTGATTGTTAGGATAACATCATTTGGAGTGTCGTACTTTTAAGTGATTCTCATTTAAGAATAAAAACTACTATTGTAATGATGGTCATTCATAATGTATATTATTGAAGTTGTTTCCAAAACCTACCCATAATGGTTCCTTCATAAGTAGGCTTTAGTTATAAAGATTAGCCTGGCTTGTGTTTATCGTTATTATTTGTATTTCAGTTTGCCTTGCAGCATCTAATAGAATAAGTGAGATTGCCGTACAGTTAAAACGTGATAGGATTGATGATTAATTTTATTTTGCGCATTGAAAAATCTGGTGTCTAGATTAAATGACTAACGACTTTGCCAACAATGCAAAACCGTTGAAGGTTTAAACTTGCGGAGCTGATTTTTATTAGAAGAAAACTTGTCTTATCAAATGTAAGATCCATTAAGATAGTATAGCTAAGTGATTTGCATTTTCAGTATTAGACACAAACTTAAAAAAGCAAAAATGGATACTAAACGATTATCATTAGCTAAGTTTAACGTTAAATTGATCCAGACTTGGTTTCATACACTGTTTCTCGAAAAACTCGTTCATCAAATCGGGTATAATTTCAATTAAAATTATTAATTTGCAACGTGTCATGGTTTAGATTCATATCATAAAATCCAGAGTTTGTTTTAATCATGTGGATTGAATCTCTTACATACAGATAAACAGAAATAACGAAATTAGGTTATTTTATTTAGGAAGAATGTAGATGAATCATACGGAAATTGCAGTCTCTTGTGCATAAAGATAGAGAGAAAAATTTAACCGATATACAGTAAAAATTTAAAATGCTAAATGAATAAAAATATAACCTCTCGATATTGGACATTTGATATTGGATCGGAGTTAATAGTAGTGAAGGTTCAAATTCTGTATGATGCCATAACTAATGTTATTCTATCATCGGCATTGTCCCTTATTAGGTCACATAAGACCCTTGAAGTGGCCAATAGCAAATAAGGAGAGGTAGAATAAGGTATGAAAGGGGGCCACCTGTCCTTCAAAAAGATGCTATACTGATAACCCGTCAAATAAGATAACTTAACTAATTAATTATGAACATGTAAAACTGAGCTATAATTCTATAACAATTGTTGTTTTAGTTTCAATACCTTAGGACTAATTTAAGATATTTTCAGATAGGACCTTGCAAAGAATAATTAGATTTTTCCATTTCAACTAGGCTGTATAAAATAATTTACTAATTCATAAGAGGTTATAGAAATCAGATCCAAATTGATCAGAGATACAGCCTGCTTAGTGCTTTCAGAAAGACGTACAAGGAATTTTTCAAAGAAACATGTGGATGTTTTATGCATTCTGCTAATAATAGTGGTTTATATTGTGTTATTTCTAAATCAATTAACTACTTTTTATGTAATATATAATCGTTCTATTATGAAAATGTTTTAAATACCTTATACAATATTTTATGTATTATTTTAAAATTATGAACAAGCTAAATACAAGCACAACCACAAATTTTAACTGAGGGGATCTTTATAGTATAGGAAAGTTTTCCCACACTATGATTGTCACGAAGATTAAGATATGATATATTCATCTGTGAGATATATTTCCATGCCGAAATCAAAACACACTGTTAAGAAAAAATTATATTTACAACACAAGTTATAATCGGGATATAGAACTTTTTACACAATCAATACCACATATGTAAGAAAAAAGTTTTTTTTTCATTGACTATCTCTGAATTATTCAAGATATATGGTAATTTATTATCACTCATACAAAGCTTTAGAATGTATTGATAAATAAATTATGAGATGCGAGTTGAAAATTAGACAGAGAAACAGAATTAAAGATTTTCCAGTCGTCTACTTAAAGGCTTTTTGGAATTTTAGCCAATAAAGGGATGTAAAACTAATGTGGTAAAAAATGGAACTGATCTAAAGGATTTTTGTGTAACATGTAAGACATTATTATATGATTTCAAACACTGGCATCTATTTAAAAATTTGGATTTCCAAAGTCAGATTTCATTTAAAATATCCTACATAGGGTAACAGATTTTTGGGAGTTTTCTAAAAGAAGTCTTAATATTTCCTGACTACCCTTCATTTAAAAATCAAGGCTTAAGAATCATTTAGAGGATTTGCACCTGTTGTCTTCAATTAGAAAGAGAAAGATTCCATAAAAAAAAAAAATTTAAAACTTTAATATGAATAAAAACACTTTTCATCTGTTAGCACATTAAAAGAATTTGAAATATATTCCGTATTATTTTTTAGGTGTTTTAATGCATCCGTTCAGAAAATATTACATATTTAGAAAAACATGTTTTTTTTAAGGAATAATACTATTTTATATTCGTATTGAAGTTAATCCATTGCTGGAGTAATAACAAAATTGTTTCTTTCAAAATTGGTGTTATTTCTGCATAGATTATTGCAAGCGTTTTTTTTCGGATTTTATAACCAAATGTGTTAAAACTAAATCATAAATGTCTAATAAAAGGTTATGTTTAGGATTTATAGAAATATATATCACTATGACTTTAAACTATAACTGTCGTTTAACTGATGAAATATAAATTAATGCGAGAGGACAAAATATATTGAATTAAGCTTTTCATTCAGAGAAATGTTTTACTTAGAGCTGCTTTGACTGAGATGGTATAATCACAGAAAAATCTAGTCTATTTCCACCCTTTTATGACACATATTGAGGATACAGTCTTAAAATATATCCATGAGATTTTAGTTTGTGTAAAATACATTTTATTTAAATGTTTTTTTATTAGTAACATCCGATTTAGATAAACTTTACTTCACCAAACTGTATATTTATGTGAAAACACTAACTGGTTTTCACAGCCTAATTACGCAACAGTATTAAATATAGTTGTATTATTAATCAAAATACGTTACGAGGGCTATAACATTGCTTATAATATAAGTCAAATAATTTATGAACCTATTCATATTATTAAAACTGCTCGAGTTTGACATATTACAAAACATCAAAGCTCCTATAAAAGTTTGTACCTTATTTTTACGCAATTACTTTTGATTGTCTTAGTCTTCAAAACATTGGTTACCAGTATATGATTGTAGATATTTAGACATATTATTTAAGTTTATATTCAAATGCATTAAAACTAGTCAGTTGTTTATCCAAAGATGGTTAGTAACGGTGAGTTATAAAAGTTGTAAATATCATAATATCAATATACCGTGCAATACGCATATGGCCACCTTCTCTGATGCGTAAATACCTTCTTTAATGTGTAGGGGAGTGTTTTTGGTTATGTGCAGTTACGTATTTCACTTGGGATCGTCTTTACCAGTCTCGAATTTGAGTTGTTGTACCTTTTAGGATATTTTAGAATTATGACGTACAATATAGTGTTGTGTAACTTAGTTTAGCCGGTGACTACTTCATTTCTATGAATTTTAGTTTGAAGTTATTTTACATGTTTAATCTTGCAAATTAAAGTGAAAAATGCGTAGATTTTGCAACCGAAACGTAGTATATTTAACACGTTTTAACGAGACTAATCTACGTATAAATCATAAGAGGGTATAATAGTTTTATGAGTTTATAATAAACTTATAAACTATTATAGATTTATTTCTTTTTCCATGCAACTGTTAGTACTAATGGTTCTATAAATTTAGTTACAAAATGAAAACGACTGAGATAATCCAACGATAAAAAACTGCTGTTAGATGGACAACCGGAAACATAAATAACGTCATATCTTCCCTTGATTTTCGGTGTCAGCCGATAACGCTTATTCATAGATACGATTATCTCGTTGAAACTTTTTTAAAACACATTTACAAACGGAAATTTAGAACGCCTAAGTATGAAAACAATCAGTCATTATTTAATTATTTAGAATTTTTTTTATAATATTATTATTTTTGTATTTAACAGAGCATACGGCATGTCGATTATTCATATGAGCCAAACCAGTGCAATCATATTTTTGCAATATACAAAAATCCCTTGAATAATCAATAGCGTGTTTTAAAATGTACAATTACATTCATTTACCTTATTATTAAAATTCATTTCATCATGACAGGGACTGAACCGGATTGCTTATATAGTTTATCAAAACAATTTGTCATAATTAATTTGCCTACTTCACCTTAGCACACTAAGCAACTCCAAGTCTCCTTATTATCGTTGTTTGGAATTGCAAATTCATAATACCATAAATTAATATAACTTGAATTTCACATCACCGAGATATGTCACTTTAAATAAACACGTATCGATATTTATGTTTTTAAAACATAGCGCAAGTAAGTTCAATTAAATCTACAGAAGATCATAGAGTTAGAATGTCACTGTCACTGTTACTCTGAAAGCAGCGCAAGGGTCTTACAGGACTAGTTACAATTTACAAGCTTCTTGTTCCAAGAGAACAAAAGAACTAAACATGATTAGACGCTTATAACTGATAAATTCTATATAAATCCATTCTATAGTTTCTGTAAATGTAACATTTAAATGTAAGAGGTTTTCGTGATAATACCTCATTTATTGCGTTGGTATTCACACATAAATACATTGAAAATGACACCAAAAACTCTCTTATACACTTTCCTACATACAATACAAGCACGTATAATTGATCGTTTTTGTAACAAAATCTAATGGAAACTCCTCTCCTTGATTGACTCTGAGCTGTAGATGGCTGTGAAGGAAAAACTCTTGACCTACCGGAGATGGATGAGACAGATTTATTGTATAGAAGACAAACGCGGTGACAATTTGTTTTCCTATTCTTCTTCATCGCACAAAAAAATCTCCAATGATGTAAAGAAACATTCTAACTGTGGAAAACAAAGTTAATCTATCACGATATACATCGTGTTCCTGGAGTGAGCTAATAGGTTTACCTACGGATAGCTTAAAAAGTGTTAATTGTAATATAACTAATATAATATATTACAATTTAAAAACTATTTAAGAATTTTGGTCGTTACGGGCACATCGTGGCGAAGCAGCTTCAAATATCATCTAGCGATCCTTTGTGAAATAATGTCAATAGGGAAGGTTGTTTCAAATGTACATATTATGTAAATATGCTGTTTGAGACGGCTTTTAATGTTTGTTTTTATACTGGTTTAAAAAATATAATAAAATTAAAAATAATGTTATAAAAAATTTGAGTGCTTATTTACTAAATTTCTTGAAGGTCTCTTTAGTATAAAAAAGAATGTGTTAGCGAAGATATAATTGTAATTTCTCATATATATATATATATATTTCAATAAAACATTGAATCGCAATAAAGCACTTGCTCCGCCGGAGTGTGTGTGTGTGTGTGTGTGTGTGTGTGTGTGTGTGTGTAATAATTTTAAACATAAAACATCTGTAGTATTTGTAGAAAAATACAAGAAAAGTATTACAAGTAAGGTTGTGGTAAACCTACATTTATAATTAAATGTTTTTATTTGATTAAATTTAATTCGTATCAATTATACGTATTTCTAACATAAAAAGGTACAATTATCTTTATTTTGTTAAAGTTTTTCGCCGTCAAAATCAGTACGAAACACTTATCAGTCATGCCTGAATTGAAGATGCAAATTATTGAATATCGCAATATGAACTTTCCATATTGACAGAATCTCGATAAAACAACTTGTTCTAAATATACCATTCGAATTCCAAAGAGAGCTCGACAATCTCATTTCATATCGGGTTGAATGGAAGCAATCAGCTCGCTTACACATTCCACCCTCAGGCCACTTTCATCCCTCGAAATGTAAAGGAATCCTATTTTATTTATTAAGGGTTCCAACTCGCAATTCTGTTGCGTCGTGGAGCCTAATATATAGCAATATAATGTCAGTTTATTTTTGCTTGAGAAACCATAATTCTATTATAAAAGGCAAATAAATACTTACAAATTAATACATCTTTTATATTTTTACTATATTTGGATAGTTCATAGTTCATATTTTAAACTATTCCACTAAATTATTTTAAAACTAAAATTTTTGAGAACCCTCAATAATTACTGACAGTAGAATGATAAAAGTTCTCCTAAAACACGTAGCAATACGTCACGCTACATGTTACGACTTCGCTGATGTTGTATTAAAAATTACATCTCTGTACCTCATTTTGTACTCTACTTGTGTGATACAATGTTGCGATATCAAATAATTATACTTAATTTTGTTAATATAACAGCAGGGTTCATTTAACTACTTTTATCCAAAACAAACAACACGTGAAAATATTTTGTTGTAATATATTAAAATGTATTTTTAAAATATAGTTTAAAATAATTGAGGTTATAATAACATATTAAAATTTTCTAGAGAACCAAATAATACACTTTTATCCACTTTTATCTTTGTAATATAATCGCTTTAAAAAAATATCTACTCGCCTACAAACTAGTGGATCGAAAATATGTTTTAGCAGTACTTATTCATAAAATTCTTTTTCGCTGGTATACTTTCGTAAGTTCTTTGTTATTACCCATTTTATCAGTGCATGTTTGGTAATAGCAGTAAGAGGTTTATTTACAACATATATTTAGTTTTTAAAGTAAACGTAATGTTTTATTAGACAGCAAATAATTAAATTTAACGCTTTCTCTCGACTGTACGTAAATAAATACGGTCGTTAAAAATGAAATTTAATTGTTTACTTTTATTTATTTATTGTAAATAAATCCTAAATAAAAGAATAAAGTACTAAATATACTTTATTTAAAAGGGTAATTTACTATTATTTTATGTAATGTAGTACAAAGCCATTTTATGCTCAATATTAAATTCTGTCTTGTCTTTATATTACTTATATAACTGTTAGGCATATTTAGTTTTTTGGAATATACATGAACATAATGTGGGGTGTTACCTTTATATTATATAAAATAGTTTAAATGTGAAGAAATCAGAAAATTATTAAACAGTTAAGAATCTACGTAAAATAATTCCTGATGCGGGCATATTTTCCCGGTGGCATGGTCAGTGAACATATAAGTCATACAGCCAGTGCTTTTGAGAGGTTTGATTTGTGGAGTTTGTATCAACTGGAGAACACATTGACACGAGAGTAATATATCGCGGCGTGTCAGCTCACACGTACGACCATACACATATACACACGTACATGTCTATACACAGAAACCGTAACACTTGTAACTTGATAATTTGTTTTAAAATGTTTAATATAAATTAAATACTGACGATGCAACCAGTAAGTATAAAAGATAATTTACACTTCCAAACGATTTTATTTATTTAATTAATGTCCACATAATTATGCAATGTGACTACAAATAGGAGATTTTTTAGTTATATTGTACAGTATTTTGTGAGATATTATTCACGAATGTAGTTATCTGGATATAATATATTTTAACGAGGCTTTCAATGCAAAGAAATTTATCACTGATCTTATTCTACGTATTAAATAATTTTCTTTTACAAAGCTACGACTAAAGCTCCATTACATCACCATGAAGGATCCATTTTTTCAGAACATACACATATAAAGATCATATTGTATCCAATATTCGTAGCTTTATAGCACCCTCTAATAATTACTTACTCAACAGGAAGTCATCTGTCAGTAGAATTTACTTGTAACAAAAATAACAATTAATACATAAAATAATGTTACAATAGCAGTCCTTTAATACGGTGAGTGTATCCAGGATATCCCAAAGTGAAACATAACTTTAATTAAGCTATTTTAAATTTTTTTATTAAAAATAATTAGTGAGTAGGAAAAAAAAGTCATATGCAAGTATACAAGGTTAGAGTATGCCAAATAATGTAAAAGTCAAAGTCAAAGTCTTTATTGCACCAAAAAAACAAGTTGGTAACTCATACAGTTGACGTCAAGTTGCCACAAGGCATTACACAACAAATAATAGTTAATACTACTTATGTCTTTACAGATACATCTTCACTTAGAGTTAAAATTGAGTTCAAGTAATGTAATCAATTCTTCAAATAAAATTAAAACTAACAATTAACAAATGGGAGCATAGATAAAGCGGAGTACAACAATTGAAGTTGATGGACAAAACTAATTAAGACTTAAAATTCCATTTAAGGTAATGCAAAATGATATTATAAAGTAAAAACATACATTTAAAAGATCCTTTATGTACACAGAATTCAAAATAGTTAATTAATATGTCAAATAAGGCAAGGTCATCAATTAATAAAAGTAAAAATTCCATTATATACAAAACATTCAAAATTGTTAAAACAGTAATATCACAGATAAAGCAAGGTCATCAATTAAAGCTAATGTCAATGGTTGAACGATCTAAAAACTCATTTACACTGTAAAAAGGATTCCTCAGTAGCCAGCTGTACAATTTTGTTTTAAAACATTTAATATCAATATCACAAGCATTTCTAGGAAGTTTGTTGAACATATTTAAGCCTACGTAAGAATAAGAGTTTTGTGTCTTGCTAAGCCTAACATGAGGTAAATCAAGTAAATCTCTGTATCTGGTGTTGCAGTTGTGAATGTCATTCCTAAACCAGGAAGAATCAATCCTCAACTTAACTCTACAGTAACTAGACAATGAAATATGTACAAATTAAAAACTGTGGGTATTTGTTCACTTATAAACAATGATCTACTGTGAGCTCTATAATAAGAGTAAGTAATTATTCTGATTACTTTTTTTTGGAGTAACAGAATGTTTTTTGTACTGGTACTACAACCCCAGAGCAGTATACCATAAGAGATTATACAATGAAAAAAGGAAAAATAGGCCATTCTTAAATATATTTTTGGGATACACTTTTTCAAATTACGCAAAAAATATATTACTCTAGAAAGCCTGCTACACACACCCTGAATGTGAGGAACCCATGAGAGTTTTGAATCAATGTTAATTCCTAATAGCTTGACATTATCGCTAAAGCCTATATCTTGTGAACCAAGTTCTAGAGAGCTAAGAGTGAAAAGAACAGATTGCGTTTTATTACCATTTAACAAAAGGCCATTACTATCAAACCAGTTTTCACATTCCTTAAGACTGTTGTCAATTTGGTTAAAAAGAGTACTTACATTAGAATTACTACAAAACAATGTTGTATCGTCAGCATACATAATTGACTTACATATAGAAATGTTTTTTGGGAGGACGTTTATCATGACTACAAAGAGAAAAGGGCCAAGGACCGAGCCCTGTGGTACTCCACTCTCTACCCTTGCCACCTCAGAAAGTTTGTTTCCAAAGCTAACTTGCTGAGTGCGATTTTTAAGGTAGCTACGAAATAAGTTAAGCTCGGCACCATCAACGCCATAATGTTCTAGCTTCATGAGAAGAATGTCATGCGGAACACAATCGAAGGCCTTTGTCAGATCACACATGGTGGCGACCGTACCCGCGCGATTTTCAAATCCACCAAGGACGGCCTCCACCAGACCCCCGACCGCATCCACTGTCGACAAGCCACCCCTGAAGCCAAATTGAAATTCTGAAAACAATCGGTTAGACTCAAAATAGTGACTAACCTGGTGTATCACCACTTTCTCAATAATTTTGGAGAAAACAGGCACCACAGAGATCGGTCGATAACTGGAAGGACTAGACGGGTCGCCTTTCTTAAAAATGGGGACAACTCTGGATAACTTAAGTACATCGGGGAATAATCCCTTATCTTGACACTCGTTTATACAGACTGTCAAAGGCTGTACTATTACTAACAGTACTTTTTTTACAAGATCACAGCTGATATCAAAGATATCTCTACACTTGCTAGGCTTAAGATTTTTTGACGTGACAACGTCTTAAATTAGGTTGCGGCCTCGGAGTCACTCATGAAACAGTGTAACGCCCGGTAACGTTTCGATGCCCGTCCAGTGGGTCCGCCGCACGGGATCCGCACAGGATAAAGCAGATAACTGTGGGTCCGCCGCACGGGATAAAGCAGATAACTATGTTTATTCCTGAAAATGTGGAGTGCTTAGATTCGTCATTTACAACAACTACAACAATAAAGGTAAATAATTGTACACTGATATTTCATTATCGTAAACTATGATTGATTGATTAATTGTTAGATTGACACAAAAGTTGAGAAACTGAGTTTATAGGTTATGTCATACTATTGACAAATGTTGATAGTGTTAAGTAAATTATTAGTTTAAATCACTCTGCAATCAATCGTAATTCAGTCGATTGAGAAGAAACAGCGCGTATTGCTAGTCAAACATTTAAAATAACAAATTATAACCTCTAACCTGTCATAACAGTGCGACCAAACAAACGAACTAAACCGACCAATCACCACGCGCGGAGTTAGAATTTAACTGTGTTTAGCAAGAATTTCAAATTCCAATTTTTGTAAATGTTTTATTCAACTTTACCATTTACAATAACAAATTTTAATTAATTTCAAATTATGTACAATGTTTTAGTAAACAAAATATATTTCTATAGTTAAAATTTGTGCAATTCTTATTTTCATTCAATTCCTTGTTCCTATTGTGCAATTTTAATAATATTCATATCAATAAATATTCTACCGAGAAAAAGACGTTGTCACGTAAAATCTTCGCCCGTAAAACCGAGTTTACAAGCAACCATAATTTTTTTACTATTTTTATCATATCATCATAAGACACTTTCTTTAGCTTGAAATTAGCTGAAACATTTCGAGGCATATTTTGTAGGTAGAGCATAGCAGTTGTAACAGATGAACCAGTGGAGCTGCGGACCTCTTCCACCGAAGACGCAAAGAAATTGCTGAAGATCTCAGGAGTTAGCTGGTCGAATTCAGGCGACATTGGCTTTCTTCTCTGTAGAGAAATGGATATTAATTCCCAAGCTCTTTTACACTGATTTGGAGCAGCAGCGATAGAATCTGCGTTTGCCTTAAACTTTGCCTGAAGATCACATTTTTATAGTCGTTCTTCGCATTGAGATACGAACGTCTTGTAGCTTCAATGTAAATATTGTAACGTTGGGCCCATAAGTAGATGTCATAGCACATTTCTACATGTCTTTTCTTCATAAAGAGGTCAACAGTATACCAATTTTTAGGAACCGATTTCTTATGCGCATGACTACTGAATGTAACAGTCTTAAAAGGAAAACATTTGTCTATTTTTTATGTGAACAAGTAGAAAAAAAATATCAAACTTACTGAAATTTTGCTGAAATGCTTCCTCCCATTTTATGCTTCCAAGAGATTGTTCAAAAATTTCAAGTTTATGGTTATTAAAATTTCTCAACAAACGCACATTCTGCGCACTGGTGCAGGAGTCAGGCAAGAGTACAGTAGTCAAAAGAGCACTGTGATCTGATAGTTGTGGGTAAAGCACCACTTTTTTAATTGTTAGTTTTGGCAAATTTGAAAAAACATTGTCAATACATGCTGTACCTCTTGTAGGTTCGAGGTTAAGGCAGTGACAGTTGTGCGAACGAAGCATATCCAAAAACTGTAACGAAAAGTTTCGCGGTAACCTTATATCAATGTTCAAGTCCCCGCACACAATAATTCGTAGGGTATAACAATCTAGTAAATGGATCATTAGCCTATCCAGTCCTTCAAGGAATGATTCATGGTTTCCATCAGGAACACGATAAAGAGAGACTAAGAGGACTTCTAAGTTATCCAACCTTACCTTTGCACACATAATCTCAAGGTCACTTTCCTGGCACATGTGGCTAACGTCTATTTTTTGGAAACTGACACCTTCTTTAACATACACTGCAATACCACCTCTTGACTTAGTGTTCCGACAGTACATTGTTGCACACAAGTAGCCATTTATATTGATGCAGTTCTTATTATGTTCATTTAACCAGTGTTCACAAACGCAAAAGACAGAACAACCATTTTGTGAAAATATAAAATCTGTTACAGGCGGAACACGATATGGGGATTTGTGTTGCTGCAGTCAGTTTGTAACACCGCAGGGATATATCACTCTGAGTAGCACCGCTGCGTCACAGACATTTAAAGCTTAAAAGTTTTGTTTAAATTTGGTATGTGTATGTATTAGGAGTGTCATAATTAATTTTAAGCAAAAATTTATTTTTACTAAATTTCAAATGCATAAATCTTAATCAAGACAGACGTACTTGTATTTTAGGTTTACTGACTAAATAAATAACTGCATAATCTTATTTATAAAGTAGAAAATTACCACTGATATGTTTTAAAAAACTTTTTCGGGTGTTGACTTAATTTCCATCACCAACTTTTAATGTCAACTTTGCTGACTACTGGTTATGTCAGACTGACATAAACACAGCCAGGAATCAGTGGCGCAGCAGTAACACATCAATAATATCTCTCACTGTGTGATTTCATGAACTTGAATGTGATTGATTGATATTTTGTACCTTCCAGCAACTGAATACTTTGTATTTTGAACAATTTTTCCATACAACATTTTGTGTCTTGAGAAAACACCGTTCGTATGTCCTTTTTGAAGTGGGCAGAAAATTGTTTATATGTCCCTAGCTTTTGGTCTTGTCAACATTCAATGGGGGGGGGGTGGGGGGGGGGGGATTCAATTCATATAATCTGTATCTATTCCATAATAGACTAAGATTAACTCCCTCGTTATTTTTAAACCTTTCATAAATAGATGTTATCCCAGAATAAATCAAAATTATTGAATGGAAATGAAACAATGACATCCATAAATTGTATAAAGTTTGGTTTGTTGACATATGAATTAGTAATAAACATTTTTCTCTAAAAATACGCAATATAAAACAATCTTCTGACCATTAAAATAATTTATAATTTGAAAAATGTTGATTCTGAGTGTATTTCACATGAAAACAATTAAATTTTTGTCACTATTGCAGGAGTTACAGGAACATTATTCAGCCTTTTGCTTCCAGTTTAATTCAAGCAATAAGGAGAAAAGATCAAACCCATTCTCTATCTGCTTCTACGCGATAGGGTGCAGAAAATATAGTATTCCCTAGCTAACCGTATGATGTTCGTTATATCCACACGATTTAACGCTGTAGATGGATTTTGTACACTACTGAGACGAATTTTCTTGGTACTACCTTTTCTTTTTAATACATTATAAATCGATCATAACTCTTCTCCTAAATAATTTATTTATTTAAAAAGAAAAAGTAGTAGTCTTGCTGAAATGTATCAGTAATCAGAACCATAAAATAGATTATGACCTTAATAGTTTAAGACCTCATAAGTAGAATATTTTTGTTTTAGATGTGTTTCATATTACCTCTTAAGCAAGTATACAAATTAGTAAAGTTCGTACTAATGTACTATTATAAAATTAAAATTTGGCACTAAACCCAGCTTGACACAATCCATTAGGAATCACAATGATGTGTGGACTTTGACAACCAAGTTTGCAAAAGCGTTCAGTGTGGGACCACTAAACTTGTCTATCTCAGCGTGATGTTCATGCTCACCACCAGCTCGCTACTAAGTTATCGAAAGATGGCAGATAAAAGTTACCTAAACAACTCGTACTTGTATTTTCATATGTACATCCATAGAAGACTGTTTTCAGTACGTTTTTATTGGAAAGGTTTGTAACTTTACTGAATTTTCATATTAAAAATTTACTTTAAGTAATTTCATTTATCTTAAAGTTTTTTTTGGTTCAATGGATTGGTGGGACGTGAGCTAGATTATAACCACGTGGTTCATGAGATACTTACAACAAAATAAATTAATTAAATAAAATCATTATTTATTCTTTAATATGAAAATCCTTAAAAATCATGTCGTACAATTTTTTATGTGCTGTATATTTTATAGACTTTCCCGGGAATCACAAAAGTGTTGTAAAATAATGAAGTCACCTGTAATATAACATGGTGACATAATGCTATACTTTTTAACACCATATAACTTATTGGTAAATTAGTGAAAATACGCGAATATATAAACTATTATGTATCATTAAGAAGTAAACTGTACTAAAGAACGTTGCTCGCAATAAATTTGTTTTCTGAGATTGTTGTTAATGAGGACGCATAATTGATGCAGTTCATCAACAACTGCAGTTTAATAAACAGACGATATATTAGGAATGTCATGGATGATTTTATAATAGAAGGACTTCTTACATTAACGAAAGAGAGAGAGAGGGAGAGAGAGAGAGAGAGAGAAATTTTATTTAGACTTTCAAGAATGAATTAGCGTCCAAATGATAAATTACACACTGTCAAAGAATAACAATTCTACTGGCCTTGTTCAGGTCTTTTACCTGACCAGGAGAAAAACTACGGCAACCACTATAAAATGGTCTTTGGTGTAACTTGTCTCTGTGTTGGGGACTTCAGTTACGTGAGGGGCTTCGCGCTCTTGAGTTTGTTCAGGCAGCCGGTCTGTAGAGTCTGGGGCACCTAGCGTAGGAAGGTTTTTTCTCAAATCTTGAGGTGTTGTGCGTTTTGAGGAGATTAAAAATCCCGGAGGCCCATCGTCTGGTGTTTTGTAGCTGTGCACCATCTCGTTTGCGGGCAAGGAATGATGGGAGCGGCAGGCTGCAGTGCATGACTTCCTGTATGTAGATGTTGATCACCGTGAGGATTTGGTGATTCTTGAAAGGTTCTCTGCTGCTCTTCCTCCACTCCAAACCGGCCAAGCATTCACTCGGCCTTCAGCTTTATTTGGAGTATCAGCACCCGTTGAAGGTTGTGATGTGAAGCCGCTCCCCAAAGCACAAATCCCATATCTCAGGTTGCTATCAAACAATGGAGATATAGGTCATTTTGGATGCTTTCCATGGTGCTGAATGACAGTACTCGTCTCAAGGGCAAAACAGAGCCCTGCTTAATTTTTTGCACAAATTGTCCAGATGATCAAACACATTGACTAATTGTTATCTTTAATGATGCCAAGGTGCTTTGTAGACTCCATGAGTTGTAAGCTGGGGAGGGGAGAGATTTTCTTCTTGTTTTTTCTGCATATGATTACCTGATTGGTCTTTGTTTCGTTAAATACGAGATTCATGCGAGTAACAATATTCAACAGCCATATTAAGGGCAATATATGACTGCACCTCCAGTTCTTGCACACAACGGTTTAGAGATAGGAGGACCGTGTCATCAGCGTACAATATAGCTTTAGAGTACTGGGAGGTATAGGCTGGCAAGTCAAAAGTTTACAGGACGAAGAATAAATAAGATTACAGGTTCAGAATAAAAACAAGATTTAAAAATCAAAAAAGTAATAGGGAACTCTGTTGCTTTGTTTGGTTGTTTGTGTACTACCTCTTTTCATTATAGTACATCAGTTCCAAATACAGTTCTGAGTGTTTTTATGTGTGGCCTGTACTGTATTGATATCCTTCTTCAGTCTTTAACTATCCATTTTTATTCAAATCTCAAAATATTACAAAATATTATTATTCAAAAAATTACGGATAATGGTATACATCTTCATTATATTTTTTCTTGCTACTATTACTTTTTTGATCATAACGTGACCAGTGATACTCATTTTTATGTTTCTCCAAAATAATTCCTTGGACTATGCTTCGTAGGCTATTGTCGTGACCTTAGGTGATAGTGAAAGTTTCAGCAAGATTTCAAATGGCTGATATTTTACAGGTTATCTTTGTCCTTGCAATGAGCTGAGTATGGATTAGCAATACATATGGATATTTGTCATATGCTGTTTTCATGATTTTATTTTTTATTGAATGGAATAGCCCAAGAAATGGCTCCTCATATGTGAAACTTGGGTTTTTATATAGCTACCTTATTGTTTTTTTTTTATGATGGCATCCTGGTATTCTCCTGCTATCCTCTGGTATGATTACCAGCAAGTCTTCGTAATTATTATAGTTAACATATTTCTTCAATCATGGTTTATCACCTTGTATTACTTAATACAGTATATTTCAATTCAGATTAAATAAAAACTGGTTACAATCGTTTAAAATGATAAGAAAATCGTTCCTTAATAAACTTACACTGTTATAACGATACATAAGATTATCAAACAGTGAAATAAAAGAAAACAGTTTTTCAAATTTTTTCTACAAACACATTATATTGAAACAAAATCAAGTTATTTGAATAAGGAAAAAGATAAAGGCCAATTACGAGGGATGATTGGGTAATTTTCCTGTCCAATCACAATAATGGAGAATGTCATAATACCCTTGCAAAAGTTATCACAGTATTTAAAGGGCCACCCTAACGATTGCTTTTACCCATTATTAATTCTACATTTTTAGGATTATCATTGGTTTGTAACATCTAACTATAAACTATAACATATGGTGTGATATTCTTGTTATGGTATAATATACCATCAATCAATCGTTGATGTATATATATATATATTATATATATACTATATATATATACCATGCTACTGGTAATTTCCACAATAATATTTATACCTATCAAAATGGTGTAAAATTTAGGAACGTTTTATTATGTCCCTCACACAACTTGTTATATCAAACAAACAGGACCCCTCCTCCAACCTCCCCAATTTAACACCATCTCAGTATAGGAGAATTGGCAACAGGAGGCAATTATAAATCAATCATGAGTCATAAGTATTTATTGGTATGATTAACAGTACTTTATGCAGTAAAATATTCACTTTGAGGTTATGTGACTACATTAACCGATACTATAAAATGGATTAATAATGTTATTACATGTTAGCTGTAGGGTTTGCAAGTTTCTGGTTCAAAAATGTTAAAATTTATATTGCATTAGTTGGACAGGAATTATTATTTGAATTAAAAATAGGTTCAGGTATTTCACTTAGAAGTTAAACTATGTTACACAAATGAAGTAATAAGTAGAAGATTTAATGTGAAAACTATTTCAAATTATTAAAAAAACTATTCAAATACTCAATATTAGTGCAGGGAATACAACAGATTAATCTGCAGCATGAGAATATTGTAATCTTGAAGTTTTAATAATTGCAGTATTTAGTATATAGTTTCACAGTGGCTCTTTAGATAATAATGAAGGAAAAACAAGAGACAAGCAAACAAAACGGGCAACAGATATGGAAGTGACAGGCAGGTAAAATGGAATTACAAGTACTTAGCCTCCTTTATAAAAATTTACATATATTAATTCGGTAATTATTTATGTTAATTATTACCTCTCATTAGAATAGAAAAAGATATGTTTAAATATGCGTTCAAGTTTTCGAAATAATGTGAGTTATCTTAATTTCTGCTATTCTCTCAAAAATTAATCTTTACTTAGTTTTATGTAAAACATCTTCTCCTTACTCCACTATAACTAGTTAAAAAGTACGTAAAATATCATTCAATTCATTATTCTTACAACGATATAAAATTGATTAGTAACGTATTGTTTTATTTAAAAATTTCAATTAGGCTTTCCTACCAGAGTTTTTTTTTTTTTCCAAAAAAACCAACGGGGACTGCAGTTAAAGAGTTTAAAATAATTTAATGCTCTTTATACTGTAATATAATAAATATTTATGAGGTAGACTCGTATAGTTTATATTTCGATTCTAACCAAAATTATGTTCTTGGTTAATGGGAGAAAGGAGCAGGAAAGGGGGATGGAAGGAAGAGGTAGGGGAGAAGAGGAGGAAAGGAAAAGGAGAAGGATTGGAAGGAGAAAGCGCGGGGAAGAAAGGGGAGTGAAAGGAAGAATAAGGAGAGGGAAGAGCACGAAATAAATTAACCATCCGGAGGAAGGGAAGAAGGAAAAGAAAGGAAAAAATAGACAAATGGGAATAAGAGGGGGGGGGGAAGGGGGAATGAGAAGGGAGGAGGGGAAAGAGGAGGAAAAGGAAGGGGGAAGGGAAAGGGGGAGAGAGGGAAGAAAGGGGGGAGGTGGGAAAGGAAAGGGAAGGGCGGAAGAGGAAGGAAAAAGGAGAAGAGACAAGGGGGGGAGGGAAGGAAGGCGGGAAGATAGGAGGGAGGAAGCGGAGGAAGGGAGGGAGAAAGAGGGAACGAAGGAGAAGGAGGGGGGAGAAGGGGAGCAAGGAAGGGAGGGGGAAAGAGGGAGGGAGGGAAGAGGGAAAAAGAGGGGGGAAAAAAGGAAAATACGAAGGGAATGGAGGGAGGGAGGGGAGAACGGAAGAGAAAGAGGAGGAGGAAAAGGGACGGGAGGAAAAGTGGGGGGAAGGGGGGGAGAGAGGGAAAGGAGAGGGGGAAGGGAAACAGAAAAGAGAGGAAGGAGAAGAGAGAGAAAGGGAGAAAGGAAAGGAAAGGGTAGAGGGGGAGAGGGAGAAAGGGATGGAAGAAGGGGGAGGGAAGACAGGAGAGAGGGGACGGGAGGGAGGGGAAAGAGAAAGGGGAGGGAGGGGAGAAAACGAAGAATATAGAGGGTGGGAAGGGAATAGAAGAAAGGAGTAGGGGGAAGAAAGAAAGAAGATAAGGAAGCAGGAAAAGAAGGGAAAAGAAGAATGGAAAAAGAATGGGAATATGGGAGTGGAGAAAAAGGAAAGGGAAAAAAGGAAAAAGGAAGTAAGAAGTGGAAAAACTAGGCGAGAAAATGGAAAATGACTTGACACGAATATAAATTCATAAAACAAAACTACATTCTTTCCACAAATCAAAAATAACTAAACCACCACGATTGATTCATGTGTCATACCAATTTTACAACGCCCTTAAAACAACTTTTCATGCTAACCCCTCTAATTTTCGTTTAATCCGGGTGGTATTTTAAAATGATATTAACTATTTGAAGAGTAAATTTATGGAATTCTATTAAGGAGGAATAGTTTTTTTTTCACTAAAATTTCACCTGTACGCTTATATCCTATTTTCAAATTACACATACTTGTCCGTACTTGTTTAAACCTCACAAACTATATTACACTCATAATTATATGTGCATTGTTACAGGACATAGATTGCGTCTCTAGACTCGCGTGGTTTGAAGAGCTAAGATGAGTATACAAATCGGGACTAAAGTTAACACTTACTTGTGCAGCTAAACTTAAGCTAGACACAGGACCATTAGAATCCTACAGTGGATGTATGGAGCTTGACAAGCTAAAGATTCCAAATAAGCTTTCAGGTGTGGAGTCACAGAGGACTTGTCTATCTCAGCTATGGCTTATACATTGTCATCACCAGCTTCGCTACTAAGTTGTCGAAAAGATGGAGATATAAAAAGTCCGTACCTTTTAACCCCTTAAAGCATGTTAAATTAATAATTTTATCTCGAGTAGTATAAAGCCAAAAAAGTGTTTTTTAATTTTATCGTAAATCTAGTATTAATATATAAAAAAAATTATTCGTATCTTAGAAAAAATTTCAAAGATTTTTTGGTTTTTTTTTTTCTTAATTTCAGTTGTGTGTTGTTATTGTGTTAAAAAGATAGACATATAAACTCACGAGTTTTTGTGATAATACTCAAAACTTTCGAATAATATAGCAGCAAATAATATATTCTCATATAATTCTTTATAAACCAAACCAGCATTTTCTTATAAATTTTATGCTATATGTGAAGCTGTTTTAGTTCATCTACGACAATATCTGATGATGAGTTGCACAGCATATGTCCCCATTCGTTGCTGATTACCGTACCACTAGCACGGGGAAAAGATAATGTTGTATATAATAAAACGAAGATGTCCAATTTAGTTACATTTAAATGTGGTCTTAAAAAAATAATTACTCTAAATATATAGCTGATGACCCAAGCTTAATTTCTATTATATCCATGTAAAGTTATTATATTTTCTAGAAAGTACACCGTAAATTTCTTTTACGCAGTATCACTATATTAAAGTAAAAAAACTATTTTTATATTTAATATTATAAGGTTGTTGTAAGGGAGACTATTTTATTATTTTTACACTACAGATTCGATAGGTTTATTGACTGACAGACTAAGTATATATTATAAAACTTTGACTACTATAAAATTTTGGCTAGTATATTTAATTTAATTATAGCGAAATCCACCCTATAAAAGTTTATGTTACCTTTTATGTTATAAAAGGTACTTGTTCTTTCATGTATATGCAAGTCTTGGTGTACAAACAGCTTTTTGATTGGACTTTACCCCGAAACGCATTGATCAATACCAAAATTTTGGATTGGAAACCGTCCATCTTATACGGTAAAAAAAAAAAATAATATCTATTCCTCCACTAATAATAAAATAACGATTGCTCTACCCTTTATATTAACTTTGTTACATTATTTAGGAACAAAAAATGCGCATAATTAAATAATTTCTGAACTGACAATTGTCTAACGGTTAAATAACCGTGAATTATTTTGACGTATATTGTATTCTTTTGATAGTGCAGGGAATATCCTCAGTAAAATTGTAGTGTTTTTAATAAAAAAGTTAGCACAGCTTTAGTTTTTTTGACTGATTATCTTCTGCTTATGTACGTATCAACATAAAAATAATAATTATTTCTAATATGAGGTATTGACGGCCAATTCTCATAGTTTGTTCTATTGATATGCGGTTTAATATAGAAAGTAAATAATTTGGGAAAGCGCCTTTCGGCACATGAATTAATAAATCCACTTTCATATTTATTTTAATAAGAAATTTAATTAAAAAATATATTTTTACATTTTTTTGACGTATAAAAAATCGTATTTATTTATAAAAACAATATATTATAAAGGAGACTTATATTTTTGGAAATCGGGAGTTTCCTTTTTAGTAAACAAAAAAATAATGTTTATTCGATTTAACGCCACAAATAGAAAAATTTATAGTTTTAAACAAAGCTCCTAAAGCCTCTTTAGAAATTCAAATTAAATCCATTGTGTACAATGGAGACAAAAGGTTTTTAGAACGGGAACTTTTGCACTTAGACACCGTAAGCTGACTTGGCCACTTACAAGATTGCCTTCGGCTGTTTTTTAATTGCTCACTTCGTTGCCCTAATTTTAGACGGTTTAGTTTGGGAACCTCCTTCAACTGCACAAACTGCATATTTCCAAGCACATTACGACTTATTTCAAATTATATTATTAGTTCTTGATCACGGTTGCTCCTTTACATTAAAATGTTAACTTTTAGTGAAAATACATAAGTATCGCGGTACAATCAAATCACATACACGATTCGTACCTTTTTAAGCATATAGGGAATGCAAGAAACCTTAAGGACTTTATTGCCCAATATTGAACGTACTAGAATGGCCACATAGGTAAAATGGATTGTTAGACCCATTGGTAAATAACAAACAAGGGAAAAATTACAATAATACAAATAAAATCAACTGTGATATTAATTTGGACTATATGGTTGCTTCTTCCTGGTGACTTATTGTATATTTATATTAGTCATTCAGATCTTAAACTCACTTGCTTCTAGTCCCATTTATGTCAAGGACAGGCTTCTTATCAGAAGAAGACATTTATATTGTGCAAAATACGCAATAGAAATTATTTTTTACTATTCATAAAATTACTTTATTTTTGAATTGAAACCTCCTATACCTTTTTTCTCGTCCTTCTGATATTATTGCGATGTACTATTTATTCTTGTTATCTGAAATTTCTCAGTCTTCTCTTTTACCACAGAACTTGGGAAACTTAATATAATATTATATAGATGTTTTTAAATTTAAACAAATATGTTGTAATTGCGTGACACAAAACCATATAATCATACAACATTATTTGTTTTAAGTATTGCGAGGTTATATAAACGATGCAATATTATTTTCGTGCTATTAAATAGAATGTAATCGAGGAAGAGCTGTATCCATTTATTTGTGTGCATTTGATGTATATTCCTCTTTTGTTGCACCACTGTGTGTGTCCCATCAACATAGACTCGATTATTTCCTCATAGCGAACACCCAGAAAAATCTCAACGTCCCAATAATTTTTCTGGAAAATCTAAATCACCCCCGCTACATACTCCCCTGGCGTCATAGCGCTCCGTTCTTGATAATTAGCCTCCTGCTTACACACAAATTTCTTTCTCAAATTGCTACTATTACAATTGTTTTTAAATGCATTGCACCAAAAGTGGACCTGTATCTACATTACTTTTTCAATTGGGGGAAAAAGGGCCGCCCAATTCATAGGTGGAGGTGACTTACATCTTGTTCAAAGCCACATTGAAGATTGAACTGCCAGTTCTTGCTCTTCCTATTCCTCTGCAGTTTTAAAGCGGGCAGAGCAGCACTCTTCATATCCAGGACTAGGATTTTGTTTACTTTTATTCTATCCACTCCTACAGTGATCTTTCTCCGCAGTCTACTCCAATAAGTTCAATGTTTACCCATAATATAACGTCATATATTAGGTTTAATAATGTCTCACTTACCTTTATATATTATCTATAGGGTTGAATGGAGATAAACCAACCAGAAAAAAAAATTTTTGAACCTCTCTACTTGTATATTATGTTATCATAATTTTTACTACAAAATTGTGATGCAATATTTAGTTCATTTATAGTATCTTACTATCTTCAAGCCATGTAAAAGTTACCTGGAGTGAAACTCAGAAAACAAAACAATTAAAATATACATTTTTAAATTTTGAGCAAATACAATTAAAGGAAAACATATATTCTTGTAAATGGCACATTTGTAGTAGTTTTATTTTTCTCTTGCTTATAACAAAAGTGTATATAAAACACTTATTATCTTTGTGATTAAGCACGTGTTTAAAAAGTATACTGCGCGAACACAAAAACCAGTGTATTATTTCTGAGAATTTTCTTATTATCAGTTCAGAGGGCTTTAAAGTTATTAGGCAGTATATTTTTAAGATATTATTTACTTGACCCTGTACCTTAGGTATAACCCTTGTTACCTTAGGTAATATATATTTTCAATCAGTTTGTTAGGCGGTAATTGGGATCAGTAGCTTATAGGAAAGTAACATTAGTTTTATTATCAAGCAATGTTATTTTTGCTAAAATGTACAGTTAATATACACAAGTACTTTTAAATTCTATATATTAAAAATTACTGGGTGTATTTAACAACATGTAATAACCTTTTGACAGGACCTTTGATGCAAAATATATTGTTATTGGTTTTTGGACGGTTCAATGTTAAAAATCCACACAATAGAACACTGAGATTATATATATATATATATATATAATACTATATATATATATTTTCTATATATATTAGATATATTTTAATTTCATTCAGAATCAGCTCAACTAATACCGTTAAAAATATGCAATCTTGTCATTACTTGGTGAGGAATAATTCCTTATCATAGAATTACCCTGAAAACCAATTCTTAGTAATGTATTCCTTAAAGTGTCTAAGTTAGCATGAGATCTGTAGATTTAGTTCCCAGTAAAAATTAGTATTAATCAACACTCATAAAATAATGTTGCTAATATGTCACATAATAATACGTGTACAGACGATATTAAAATAAAGGTAGATAATGTGATTATTTTTTATATTTACAATTACTTAGGAAATGGTTATAAACCAACAATAATCTGTTGATTTTAAAAATTTTCATTTTCCATTGTTATTGTTATCCAATGTGAACGTAATGTTTTACGCTGGAACCCAAATAAATAACAAATTATTAGATTACAAAATACTCAATCTTTTAAATTGAGATAACTTTATATATACTGTTGACACGTATTATAGTAAATTATTTACTACCATTACAAGGGGCATAGTTTTTTATTAGCACACATTTTAGAGTAAGTTCCAATCAAATTATCAGGTGTGAACTTGTGCTATAATACAACCTTGTCACATATATACTCCCCCAGGAGAGCGATGATGAATAGATTTGTTACTAAACAGATTTAGAACATAAACCTGAACCTTGTTAATAATTAAAACACTCGAGGAATGAGCGTCAACAGCCACCTCTGATGATACCCAACTTTACAGGTTTCAATGCGGACCGATTCCTCAAAAACCAGATACTCTCCCTATTACAAGCGGGAACTCGGACATAGTGATTGTTGTGTTAAGCATGCAGTCAGTTTGTACAATAACGCAGCAATATAATCATTGTCATTTAGCAAACACATAGTTTCACAAATCTTCTAAACTCGTATTTATTTTGGTATTTTTTTGTTAGGTGGAAAGCACTATTTCCTATATAATTTAAAAAAAAAAATCCAAATATTATTTTAAAAAATATAATTGTTTTTACATATTTAAAGGACAGGAGGATGAATACATTTTATTTATATTTTTTTATTAAATGGTATCCAGAATTAAGGAGCATTATTTAAATTTAATATCATCTTTTTGATGTGACGTGTAAAATTTCTTTAACATTTAAACTATTTAAAAACACCGTTAACTTTGTGTTCTTTAAGAAGGAAGATACGAATAGCTAAGTCTCTACAATTCATCCTATCAGTCCTGAAAAAAAAAATAGTAATATATTATGTATATTTGTTAGAAAACTTGGTTTAATATTAAATTGTAAAATTGAAAACTCCCAGGCAATCAAAACCATACCTTGGTGATATAGTACTTTGCTATCAAAAATATATGGCCACTATTAAAACCTTCTATAAAGATACTACTTGTTACTTAAATTACTACCCTTAGAGTAAGCTTGAAATAGTTGGCTTCAAATTAAAGTTGATAAATTATAAATATAGTTGCTTTTCTTCTTACTTTGTATATTCGACTATGAAAATGCTCTTGAAAGAAAAATCCAGCCTTACCCATATGTAGAGTTGTAGAGTAAAATGAAAAGTTTTCTACAAAGCTGGATTCACATCTAATAAATTGCAATTATTTGTTTTCAGATAATTTAAAAATAATTTTATATAGAACATGAAATCTTTTAAAACTTTTAATAAAATAAAACCAATGTTACTATTTTTTGTTGTTTTTTATGTTGTTAGGTATATTTTTTTATTCTGTAAATTATTCCTTTATAGGGCAAAACATTATTTTTGCCATTTTGCGGGAAAGCTCTACGGTCGAAAAATCAAACCACCCTGAAAATCTTGAAATGACCAACAACTTTTTTTACCATGTTTTGCGATTTTTAACGATTTGGGTTTCATTGTAAATGCAAACACTAGACATTACAGATCACTAAATAATTTTGGTATGTTTATTTTAATTTTTTAGCGGGCGGTTGAATTTTCAACGGAAGAGCGTTCCAGCACAAATGAACTATGTATGTGTTTTGCCGGTTTAAAAATCAACCACTTTTGAAAACTTATGAAATTGAAGAAAAATTTATAACAATAGATTTAGCAAAACATAAAAAACTGCCTTTTATTTATACAGAATTGAAAATTCGGCACAAATATGTTGATACAAAAATCTTGTCAGTGGTTACGTTATTTACACCCATTTAAAACATATTTATAAAATTTGGCCATATTTATATATGAATGTACCTATGTAAAAAAAGGTAAAAAACTAAATATAGGCCTACACATTTAGTTTTGATAATAAAATACGGGTATAAATGGACTTTAGTAAAAAATTAAAAATCCGCCAAATATTCTCAAACATGTTATAATGTCAGCGAACAGTGAAGTATTCTATAAATTAGTCTTTTTTTAGACAAAATTATTGTATTTCTTACAGAAATAATCTACTATTTTATTGGTCTATTTGTTCTGGGTAACTATTAGCTTTAAAATACGTTTCCAAACAGAAAAATTAGATGGTGGAAAATTATAACAGTTTTTAAAATTGTTGCTATCATGTAAATACCATATTATTTGTAACTTTTGGCCTAATATTCTTGCCTGCACTGATTATTTATATCTTAAAACGCCCTAATTTATCTTCTTGTCATTATTTTTATAGTGTTATACTAATGTATGTTTGTTAAAATAAAAAACTCTGAGGTACTATATATATTTATTATAATTATTTTCCAATGTCATGATTTTTAGGGTCTGTGTAGAAGCAAAGGACAAAATTGTACGTTAAATAAATTTCAAGTGACGGCTGACATAAGATAAATGACTAATAAAATCAAATGCCTAATCATTGTTAAGAAAATTAAGTTATTACAAAGAACTTTCATTTTTTCCGGTCAGGAGATTAAATTTGATATTTAACACGCTATCACGCCAACTGCTGCCTTTGGGTCACTGAGCTGGAAAGGTCTCTGGTTGATAAATCAACCATTTGCCACTCTGGTCACTTAAAACTGACAACAGGAAGCAACAGGCAAGCTGTACAAAATTAGTAAGCTTCCATACAAACTACCAAGCTACAAGAAACAACAAGAACGACAATCGCATGCTCTGTCACCGAATTATGAACCATATTGTAAATGGTTGAATTTTTAACCGGAGGACTGTTTCCCGCAAATGTAATAAAATTTCCTTGCCCGTACAAAGGCAAATTAGGTGGTTGATAATTTCAAACCGGAGACTGTTAAAGGGTTAAATACTTATATTTTGTTTTAATATGTAAACATTTTTTATGTACATTACTAACAAAACAACTATCTCAAACAGTTCGATAATGAGCTAGATATTGAAATGTTTTTCGAAACCAAATATGTTATTTATTGATTATGGTCTTAGATTAGGACATGTAATCAATGATTTGAAAATTCTATATAACATTGGTTTAGCTGAAAAGTCATGACAAAAGTATTTATTTGGTTTAAAATTTTAATTAACACAATTATAACTGTAAATTAAAGGTTTTATATTCATTTAGAATTTGTACAGAACGTTATAAACATTTGATTAATAACTCGTCTTATTTGCACTAAACATGTATTCATCTACACATACATTTGTTTATTCCTAGTGTTATCACTACACGTGTTGTAATAGCTAGTAGACCAGAGTCCAACTGTAATTAAGTTACTATTAAATTTAATAATAAAAGTTGGAATTATTTATGAATTAGAGCCGGTTTTCAAACTGACCTTTTTTAAAAATACATGCGTGCGTCTTCCTGTGTGTCATTTACGCTTCTATGCATATCGTGTCATGAGCAGGTTGTGCCAAATTTCAAGCCACACTCTTCAAACCGAATCATACATATTGAGTATATTTTGTTCATTGATATTATGATGGTGTAGTAATCTACAGAATTTGGAGGAATTTTGCTGGTCAAGCTACATTTCCGTTGATACAACTTTTTCAAAAAAGCATATGTATCTTTCGAGTTGCAGTAATCGTTAAGGTTCAAAGAAAAACCCCTCTGGATTTAAGAGGAATTTGAGCAATAAGTAAGATTTTGCATAGTGCTCTTATTGGATAATACTGTTTTGGTACGGGAAACTTACAGAAGCTGGATACTGCAGATGTATTATTGCACTAAATGTAGATGAACGTATGAATGCAACTTATGTTTCAACAAGGCGGAGCACCAACACAAAACCTTTCGCCTAAAGCAGGATGACTTTCTGAATATCACATCTCAGATAGGGACTATAGTCTACAAGTTTTTATAAAATTAACTAGTATTTTGAATAACATTCACCATGTCAGTGGTGAGCTGCAAATAACTTGGACAGGATTGCGCACGTAAAGTACAGATGGTCGCTTGGAGACCTGCCTTGAGTCAAAAATCGTGGATTCACAATTTGGTAATTTTCAAAACTTTTTAAATAAGATGTTTTTGTGTAAAAATAAAGTAATGTATTAAATTGATTTTTAAAACCCCCATTTAAAATTCCATGAACTAGTTTTTTAACTCTGAGTTACAGGTTTGGTTTGTAAACGGTATAAAAAAAAACTGTTTATTAAGTAAAATAATATATAAAATTACAGAAAGGTTTGGCGCTTCTCAAACTGGCTAAAACATTGAAGCATATCAAAATGATTAAAAGCAATAATGTGCCATAAAACTTTAAGACAGCCAGGGCTTATAGGTGGATCTCTAAGATGAAAATATTATTTTGTTAATAATTTCCAGTTTATCGTTATATTTGGAATGTGCTACCGATTCAAAAATAATAAAAAGGCATTTGCAATAAATATTGAATTAGTTTAAGATATTTCCTATTTAAAGTTTTATAACTGTGATCTTAATTTAGTTAATCTCAATATTTATGGGTGGATGAAAATTACTCCGTACACCCTGGATATTAATCTAGCGCACTATAATTTATGTAGTTAGTGCAGTGTTGGTGATTAGCATGAGAGGTTTTAGAATAGTGTTATACATACATGTCCCTATTTCTGCTTGAAAATTTGGGTTTATAGTAGTACAAGATAAACACCAGGAAAACCTTCGTGGAATAAATATTTGTCTAACCAAAGGGAATTTGGTGGAACCTTCACTATCTGCTAACCACACACAACAAAAACGTTACTGTTGACATTCGCTGAGTGGCAAGCACACCTCAATTTATTGACATTATACGTCTAATGTTTTCAAAGACAATTAAATATTATTTTATAAAAAATATTATTTTTCTATTTAACTCCACCGAACATTATTTCCAGACTCCCAAGACAGGATCCAGTTATAAACTGTATAAACAAGTATACGTTTTATGTTACATATCGTATTTTTTTTTGCAAACGATAGATGGTTCAAGAAAGCCAAAAACAATTTGAAAATTAATACAATTATATGTTTTATAATTCATGAATTCGGTATGTGTATGTCATTTTTTAAATATGGCGGCCATATGATAAATATACTCAAAAAATACGCTATTTTATAGAAAAATAGAAAATTTTAAACAACTTCCGGACTTGCTTTTATAATTTCCTACACTGTTTTTGAATAAACTATTTTTCTTAACGGCATTCTAAATATAAAATACATTTAAATGTATTAATACAGTTAAAATGTCGTGGTAGGTTCATGAGTAGTACGTTCTTATATAATAAATATTGAATAACTATCAAAAAAATCTAATATATTGTTGAATGATAACTGTCGGTTTTTATCCTAATTTCATACGGATAAGTTCATAATCTTTGAAATCTTATATTAAGTTGCCGTTGTGCGTTGGGGATACTGTGTACGTGTTTATAGTAATTCTTGACATTTCTTATTGTAAATTATTTACTAGGTGTACAATTAAAACTATTTTAATAATAGTGCTTTATTGAGGGAACAAGTGCAATGTAATTTGTTGATATTACTGTATTTTTATCAAGAATGTGCTAATGTGGAATATGTACTCCTCAAGATGAGCATTTTCGAATCAAAAAATATCTGAAAATGAGTCATTCAAAATTTATTAGGCAAAATATGGTCTTAGAACTAGAATTTAATTAGGCACATTAGTCTTTTAAGCCATAATTTAAAAATGTACCCATAAGATTAGAGTAGTATCGATTCAATACAAATGTTGGGATAAGGTCTAATTAATCTCCTGTTTAGTACACCTTCTGAATTCTGATACTGACAAAAGGAACTTAGCCTACTGAAACACACTGGAGTTTATGTCCGTTAAAAAGAGATCCAAAACTTTCTAAACGAAGATGTTTTGAAAACGAAACTTTGAGTCGTTTCGAAATGAAGTACGAAGGCTACATGAAACCCGATCTAATAACCCAGCAGCTTTCCAATTACATTTCAATATAATAAGGTGTTTACATTGACTTATCACGTGGAAAAGTAGTGGACTATGATGTATTAGGACACGCTTATAAAGAACATTTGAGGAGACCGAATATTCTTCTATTAAATATTTTACACTTAATATTTCAATTCATGAGTTCGGTTGGTTTTCAATCCACCACAGGACTATCAGATGTTGATTTTAAGACTCCATAATAAGGGATCAAAGGGTATGTTAATATTGAATTTACGTATGTGAGTGTTGAATTAGAGCTCACTTAAGCGTTTACGTCAACCAATTAGGTTAGGAGAAAATATTTTTTCTTGGTGGTTCTACTAACTGATTCAACATTGTTTTCCTTGTTTTATAAAAAGTCAGGTAAGCCTTATCCTGTACGTAATACATAATTGAGCTAGTTATCTATGAAAAAAACTATTTACTGTTTATCTGCCTGCCAATCTGTTTCCCAAGTATATCCTAGGACAATGGTTCTAAAACAATAAATTGTATACACCGTAAACGTAGCGTAGACAGGTAATATAGTTGTTTAGTTATATGTTTCTGTGGTCTTCATGATATAATCTATTTATTTTCATAAATGTGATTGTAAGTCGTGAACAAAATGAATAATCTTGTCATCTATGTGTTGGAAAATTATCTGCATTTATAATTTTCGCTTCTCAATTGCAAGAAATATTTTTGCTTCGAATTTGATTTGAAATATATATGTGATAGAATTCCGTCATTAGGAATTTAAACTTCACTTACAGCAACAGACTGTTATCGGATTGGGCTATTGGGAGTTACAATCCTTGAAGGAGATCGTAGCTCTTGAGTAAGTTATGTGTTATTCATCTGTTTGAAACTAAACAAAGAATAATCTCATAACTCTTCCACTGAAAAATTGGAAACTCTTGGGCCAGAACAAATATACGTGGTGTGTTAGGAAAAGTAATGAGATTGGTAACACTGGCGGGAGATCTGGCAAACGTTTGTGGGTCTACCGGCTGACGCTAAAACCAGTTTATTTATCCCTTACACTTCCTCAGTTCCGAGTTACAACTCCGTACAGTTAACACATTAGGTTTTTGGACAGCGCCCTTAGTAAAGCTTGTGTTTTAATTGTTGCGTCACAGATAATGGAGCATCGAAATTTAGAGCAACGTTGTGCAATAAAGTTTTGTGCTAAACTTGGTGAATCCGCGAGTGTGACTTTTGAAATGTTGATGAAACAGTGTCTATGGGAAAACAGTGCTTATCGAGAGCACAAGTTTTTCCGCTGGACCAATTCATTTTTGGAAGGCCGAGAAAACGTTGAAGTTGAACCTCGCTCAGGGAGACCTTTGCCTTCAAGGAACGGACGAAAACATGGATCGTGTGAGGGCGCTTGTGAGATCAGACCGTCGTTAAAACAATAATAGATGATCAGTGAACAGCTAAATTTAAACACTTCTCACCGTGCATCAAATTGAGAGAGATGATTTGATACATGCGAAAGGTTTGTGCCAATTTGGTGCCGAAAAAATCTCACAACTGAACAGAAAGGACAATCGAAAAAAATGTGTGCGTTGATCTTCTTGAGAGGATTGCTAAAGACCAAGAATTCTTCAATGGTGTGATCACTGGTGTTAGAATCCTGGATATTTGTGTACAGATCATGAAAACATAAGGGCGGCAAAGTAAAGAATGGCACACTTCGTCATCTCCTCGGCCGAAGAAATGTCGAATGAGCAAATCAAAGAATCAAGACCATGCTAATTTGTTTTTTTGACAGGGAAATGGTATCGTACACAAAGAATTTGTTTCCACCAGAGGACAAACTGTCAACCAAGTGATTTATAAAAGTGGACCTTGGAAAATTGAGGGAGGAACAAGTGTGATCCGGTGTGAGACCGGAAATCGCAGACAAGTGGGTGCTTCATCATGGACAATTTGCTCCTTTGTCACCCGGCCATTTTCCATCTGTGAATTTTTTGGGAACTCAAAACGCATTTACTGTTGTTCCTCAACCCCCCTATTCACCTGATTTAAGTCCTTGTGACTTTTTCCTCTTCACGAAATTGAAACATGTCCTAAAAGGACGTCATTTTGGAACTCTGGAGAACATTCAAAAGACTGTGACCGACCAGTTAAAAGCCATACCAATTGAAGACTTCCAGCGCTGCTACCAAGAGTGGGTAACGACGATCCCGACGATGTATAGCTGCCCAAGGAAACTACTTTGAAGGGGATAACATTGTTGTTTGAAAAAATAATAAAAAACTTTGGTTAGTTATGAAATCAGTATCATTATTTTTTTCTAACACACCTCGTATATCAAAATTCGTTCACAAAAGGCATTTTTAGAGTATAGAGTCCTTCAATTATACTAAAAACTAAAAAAATAATTCATTTTTGATACCTGCAGTCAACGTAACAATTAAAGAAATTTTTTTTTAAAAATATATGACACTTCCTAATAAGTAAAAATTTATTTTATAAACTTTCATACAGTCATTTCATTCAAACTGGCTTTATAAGATTCCTAACTCGCCTGTCGGCTCGCTGGGGGCTAAGCCCCCAGGCCCCCAAAGTAAACGCTTACAAAGAATTCGGGGAATAAATAAGCGGAATTCGGTGACTCGGATTAAGTCCGGTCATTAAAGTAGTAAATGACAAAGGGATTTTATAAACTTTACCTTTTTCATAGATTCTTTTCGGCGATTCGTTAAAAACTTTTGACTTTGAGGGCATTTTGCCGAGTTAAACAGTTAGAGATACGACAAAATGTGACGGGACCTTTCTTGTTGGAAACTTAATTTTGTCTTTCGATTGTGCCCTCAGATCTGATCTACGTCCTATGGTTTAGCGAGAAATGAGGCTCGGGAGAAAAGTCTGCTCGGGTCAGCTATCTTGAATTGTTTAGTATAAACATAAATAGAAAACCGTCCTCAAGGCAGTATTTTTAAGTCCGATAACAGGGTGGTTTAATACTCACCAGGAGACTATCTAGTCAAGGCGAGAAATTCCCCTGGGTGGGGGTGATTAATGTTAAGGAGGTTAAGACAAGAGGGTGGTTTAATATTCGTCAGGATATTGTCTGGTCATATGAACAAATTTCCAGGGGGGGTTAACGTTAACCGGGGGTATAAGTCTCCAGGGGGTTATCTGGTCCTTACAAGGATCTTCCGAGGCGGGAGGGGGGTTAAGAGATTTGGTGAATGGTAAAATTCGGACATGAAGGGTCATGGCAGGAAAATTCCATGGGGGGGTTTAATGTTACCAGGGGGGGTTAAACCATACAGGGGGTTGAATGTTACAGGGAGGTTATCACCGGTAATACCAGGAATTCCCCCGGGTGGGGGGGTTAATCTTACCGGGGGTTAATGACACATCACGGGCCTTTTTTAGAGGGTATTGTGTCATGTGTGAACATAATAAAATATTCCTCTGTCCCTATCTACTATTGACGCTTAGACTAACGCTTCAGCCAACTCCCGAAGACACTGATACCTTTTCTGTAGATCACGTGATTATCCTAAATCCCGTTTAAAAATTTAGTTTTTGAGTTACGACCAACCGTTTAGCCGCTATCAAGCCCGGAATGTAATTTTTTAGGCGAAAATGTCCATTATTTTTCACTTAATCGCGTTTTGCGGTCATACTAAGGGAAATATAGTAAAAAAGTCACTGGACCTTTTTTGTAGGTCATCTCAATTTTCCTAAATAAAACGTTAGTCTTATTTTGACCTTCCGACCAATTGTTTCGCCGCTATCGACCCCAAAAACAACAAGTTTCGCGTAAAGATTACATACAAAATTGTACATAATCACGTTTTTACGGGCCAAAACCAATCGTGATAGGGAAAAAGATTACTGGACCTTTTCTGTAGATCGCGCAATTTGCTAATTTGATGGGGTCAATCAGATTTGAGCTACGACCAACGGTTTTTCGGACGGATCGGGCTTGTGAAACTTTATTTCTTATCGAAAAAATCTCTGGAACATTTCACAAATGTTCGGAGCGTTTTTGTCGCTTAACCATGGGACAGGTAGAGCAAAAAGTCCTTAGACCTTTTTTGTTGTTCACTTCATTCCTGACCATGAATTTTCCGTCAGATCCGAGCTAGCTCCAACGGTTCGCCCGCTTTCGGGCCTCTACAAAAAATTGCCTGCGAGGGGTGAAGAATGCGCGATTTTTTTTGGGAATTTTTTTGAGGGGTTGAAAATGAAAAATTCTCACTTTTCGGGATTTTTCCTGGTGGTTACACGTGGAAAGCTATCTGTTGTACCAAA